>NC_052482.1:20786344-20943030 GCF_009730915.1 Dioscorea cayenensis subsp. rotundata
CACTACAACTGTTTCTTTGTACTTGTGTAAATAATAATAAAAGTTTTTATTCTTTAATTTAAGCATTTCTTAGAAGATGAAAAAATGACAGTACATCAATAAAACAGAATAACTTCAATGGTAACTAAATCATATAAAAAAAAAATTACAAAGAAACCACTACCACTACCACTATCACAATGATCAAGTGACTTCCATACGTGATCATGTGAGAAGTTGAGGGTTATGATTACATGTCTTCCATGCAAAAAAAAAACTGAGTTTTAACATTTTTTCTAATGCATAGTTGAAAATGCAAATAAAATTTAGGTAGATTGCCCACCTCATTGAAAAAAGATAATAAAATTCATATTTTTATTGATAAAGAAACTTGAGTTACATACATGCATCACACATCTGAATAAACTCTATTTATAAAGAAAACCCATGAAGAAAAAAAACCCAAAACGAATCATTTTTCAAATCAATAAATTACATTATTTTAAATTTTTATATTTATCATCTATAGCCTTAAAAAACATTAATGCCACTGACATGGATAAGCTTGTCACCCAATTTGAACGAAGCATTAATAAGGAATCCCTTGCCTTTTGAATAAAGATAAGGAAATTCTAAACTACCCTTGTCTCTTTTCCACTCATTCATAATTCAAAATTTTTGTTTTTAAAAAAAACAGTCCATTTAACCAATCAAAATACCATAATGTCAAAATAGATATAAATCTCCAGATGCATATAATTTGATAAAGAAAAAGACAAATCATAATAAACAATTAACCAAAAAAAAAAACTCAATATATATATATACTTCACATCCCAGCAAATTCAATTCATGATAGATTTATGTCTCAAATATCTAAATTTTCAAAACAAAAACTAGATATCAATTAATTGACAAACAAAGCCAATTCTTTAACAACTTTCTAAAGTATGTAATCAAACATCAATCTTTGCAATCCAAATGTATTGTTTTCCTCATGAAAAGTTCAGACATGAAATCAATTCCTCAGGTCAAATTCAACAAAAGCAACATTCCTATTAGAGATTTCCATTCACAAACTAAGACAATCATTCAAATATAAAAGACCATAAAAATCACCCAATTTTGAAGAAACAACCAGAATTTAACTAATTATAAAAGAAATCCTTTCCTAAATAAAGGAACAATTAGATTGAGGAAAGCACAATCACACCAATCCAAGAAACATTGATAAACTTGCCAACATTCTTAATGATTGATTCCATGATGTTCAGTATGAAACCCTAAAAAGCACATAAAAACTGGATCTACAAAACAGCAGCATTACATCATCCAACAGAACCCAGAACTAAGAACACTAAAAATTTCTCTTTTTTTTGAAAGCAAGACTATTTGCGGGAATACCTAACCACCGAAACCATAGAGAGTGCGTCCCTGACGCTTAAGCGCGTACACCACATCCATCGCCGTCACAGTCTTCCGGCGAGCATGCTCCGTGTACGTCACCGCATCTCGGATAACATTCTCAAGGAATATCTTAAGAACACCACGCGTCTCCTCGTAGATCAGCCCACTTATCCGCTTCACTCCGCCACGGCGAGCCAGGCGGCGAATTGCCGGCTTGGTGATGCCTTGAATGTTATCACGCAGTACCTTGCGATGACGCTTCGCTCCTCCCTTGCCAAGCCCTTTGCCTCCCTTCCCACGTCCCGACATCGCTGAAGGATCGGCGAATTCACTGATTTAAGCTCAAAAGCACCGCTAAGGTTTGGCAATTGGAGACGAAGACGATGATGAATTGGGGACGATGACCACCGTATTTATAGAAAAGGTTTGGAGAATGCTTCTTCAAAGAGTTCGATCCAAGATGAGCTTTTTAAAACGTTGTTCACCGTTGATCAGAAACACATCAACGGTTTTGATTTATTTTAAAGAAACACAGGGATCGATGACGTGGATTTGGCGGGTTTGTGTTATTTTTCGGAGGGTTTTAAAAATCCCGCTAAAATTTATTTTTCATTAAAAAATAAAAAAATAAATTATCTTGAGCTTCAAGCTTCGATCTTTCAGAGCTCTCGTCGGAGGAGATGATCGTCGGTGGCCGGATCCCTCGTTTTCTCCCCTTTCGACCATCTTCTTCTCTCTTGTTGCTCCGCCGCCGTGAATTCTGTTCCGTCGCATCGTCAGAGGTTCGTTTTTCCCGTTCTCTTGCTCTTTGTTTCTCTTGTCGTAGTTCTAGGACCCAATTTTTAATCCTAATCGATGTACCTTCGGTTTTCTCTCAGTCTAGTGGAGAGTGCGATGTGTTCTTGCCATGGCTTCAGCGCAAAGCGGGCAGCGAGATATCGTCCACTCTTTTCATTGGATTCTCCAAATTCGGAAGGTTAGGGTATTGATGCTTCATATTCCATCATCTTATACATGATGATTTTGATAAAGAGATTGTGCTATATAATTGCAGGTCGCTGTTCGCTTCGAAGTCCATCCGAGCTGGGGATTGCATATTGAGGGTTCCCTTCAATGTTGTATGTTACTTCTCATTGATTTCTTGATGTCCAAGGATGTGGCTTAGCTTGTGTTATTTTTGCAGCAAATCACACAGGAGAACCTACTCCCTGAGATTGAGTCGCATCTTGTTAGTGATGTTTCTAGTATATCGCGAGTTGCTCTTGTTCTTCTTGCTGAGAAGAAATTGGGACAGGTTGTATGTCAATGCTCAAGATTGTTTGGATTCATTATCTTTAAATCATTATATTGTTTTAGTGCAAAATAGTAATGAAAACATGGCATAACAAATAATGCATTTTCTATCCTCAGGATTCTGAATGGGCGCCGTACATCACCAGTCTTCCTTCTATTCATGAGATGCATAGCACGGTGCATATATTAAGATCACTGTTTTCCTTATATATATATATATATATATATATGCACTTACAAACACACATTCCTGAAGAAAATGCTAACTCTTATACACGCATGGATATTTTTCACTTCAGCTATGATTAATAGAGAAATTGTGACTCTTAATTCAATATGGTTGTCTGGTGACCACCTTTTAAATGTGTTTGTCTATTTGTGACCTGAACTAATATTGTTGGGAGAATAATGGTGTGATGATTTTTTTTTTTTTTTCTCACTGTTAGTTTGTTTTGTTTATTGCTAGTGCAGTTGGTTTGAATATATTTAAATCCCTGATGTCATATAATGGCAGAAGTTATTGATACTGAGTGGTTGCACTGGTGTGAATATATCATTTCAGATATTTTGGAGTGAAGAAGAAGTAGAAATGCTTCACAAGAGCAGAGTGTACCGGGAAACTATGGATAAAAAGGCTTTTATTGAGAATGAATTTTCATCAATTAGACCTGTATGTATTTCTTTTTACTTGTTAAGTATTTTAAAATATTAGCTGATGGATACATGTGATATTCATTTTTCATTTTGTAAATATCATCGTGTTATGGCACTTTTCTTCCTTGTGTGTTCTTGGGAACAATGATTTTTCATTTTTCTCTCCTATATACCTGTTTTATACGCTACTGTTGGCTTATTTATTATCTATTTTACATTTAATTCCACTTTTATTGAATTTGATTTGTGATATGAACTAGAATCTTAAGCTTGTTGGCAATATGACAATTGCAACAATATGGACTTGTTAAAGAGGCTTAGCTTTTGTGGCTGATTAGTCACCACGTATATGTAATGTAGGTTAGATTAGACCACATTGACCTGATTGTCCATGGGTTGTTACTGTAATTACATCTTATTCAACCAATTCGGCTTCCTTGTAAACTGCAAGGCCTGGCCATTACCTCTATAAAACTGCTCAAATGCTAATTAGATGTTTTGTTCTATTACTGAGTTGCTGGATAAGTAGAAAATAACTAATCTAGAAAAACACAAAGTTCATGTATGTTTTAGTGTAAAAAGGACTAATCTAGAAAATCACAAAGTTCATGTATGTTTTAGTGTAAAAAGGACTAATCTAGAAAAAACACAAATTTCATATATTGCTGTTGTATGTGTGTGCGCGCACGATATATTGCTATCAGCTTTTATTAAACAAATGTGGACTTTGAGGCTTTTGTAGACAGTGTTGTTGCCATTTCTTTTTGACAAGGTCTTTTTCATAACATTGTACCTTGGGTTTTATTTTTTCATCTTCAGTATGATATTAATCCTCTTTGCATTTGATGGTATTTTAGCATGATTTTATTCTATTTCATAAACCACTAATTCAGTAAACTTTGGACTACATTTGTTTTCAGGCCTTGTTGAGCTGTGTCCCTCAAATATATGGAGATTGTAAATTGGTGGACTTCATGCATGCGTATAGTTTGGGTATAGTTGACCATTTATAAAAAGTTGTGTTTTTCATATGGATTTAGTGGAATGTGTTAACATCCTAAGTTGTGGTTTTGATGGTTCTACTTGATATTTATTAATGTTTGGATTTCTTGATTAAATTTCTATTTAATCAAAAATGAGATTGTGCCCTGGTTCCTGCAATATGGTGGTCGGAGATTCATCTTAGAAAAGGAAAATGTGGAGCCTTGTCTAGCATCCTTGTTACTTGGCCAAGAAACTATACAAATGTTTCTAAATATTTGATGTTGGTGTTTATATACAAGCACATCCAAAATATTTATTCGTTATAAAATTGTTGTATAGGTGCCTTGCCTATGAAATCTTCAAAAGCTTGTGTGCAAATTCTCTGCCTCAGTTTCTCTTGCTGGTGAAGCTGACCTGCAATATTACTTCTTTATCTCCTGTATTTGTCCATATGCTAATGGAGACAAAATCACTCATATCAAGTCACTTCATTCTTTTAACTTGTCTGTCATTGTATTTTCAAGTGTTGTTTGTTCTGATAAACTCGAGTCTTGTGCTGATAACTTAATGTGATCTGGCAGTTGAATCTCGAGCGTGGAGAACATCACTGGGTGTTTCTTTGGTATGTATTGTCATCCCTAAAGTTTTTACTTACATTGGAACTATGTACATATACGTTGTTCTCTTGATTCTTTGTTTGAAGTATATGTTTTAGGTTCCGTTTGCAGATTACCTAAATCATGATGGGGTTTCAGAGGCTGTCTTGCTAAGTGATGATGATAAAGAAATCTCAGAGGTACATGTCCCTTGTTTGTGACTTGATTGTGAAACGAAGCCTTGAACATTTGTCTGATGCTTATTTTTTTTAACTCTAGTCAAGTAGCACCTGTTGATTCATTGCTTAATTATGCAGGTCATTGCAGATAGAGATTATGCTGCCTGTGAACAGGTTAGAGTGTTCATGGATTGAACATTTTATTGTTGGTTATTGCTTTATTTTATCTTATCCCTTCTGAAGTCTCATTTTAACATCTCTTAATGTTAATTTATTTTGAGGGGCATAATCGGAATGTCATTGTAATCAGCTGCCAAACAACTATGTGATTTCAGGTTAAAACTGGTTAGCAGGTGTTTCTGGTCGACAAATTTGTTAGTTGCCGTTTTCCACACATATCAGATGTGCTGCTTTTTGTCCTTTTTGTGTGTGCTGACAAATGAATGCTTGTGTTCAATTTTGTACACTAGTCCAACTTTGGTCTATAGCAGAACCATATTCTGGCAATTCAATGTTTTTTGTTTACATGTGATTTGAAAGTTTGATGGAGATCTGTTTGCTCAAGGATATTGGTAATTGAATCCAAATAGATACCTCTTGTTCTTGCATCTAATGTTTTGAGTTCTTTAAGTTTAACATCAAATCTCATATCTTGATTGATTGTGTAGGAGCTACCCTTGGTGTGAACCTTATAAAACGGATAATTTAGCTGAATCTTTCTATAATTTTGATTTACCAATTCCTAATACTGTATAATTAATGTATCTAACTTTTTTTCCCAGGTTCTGATAAGATATGGAAAGTTTTCAAATGCGACACTCCTACTGGATTTTGGTTTTACACTTCCATGTAACATCTATGACCAGGTTTAAAGTGATTTCTTTGTTTACTATACTGTTGTAGGTGATAATATGATTGAAATCATATTTGAAGTCTTTAAAATTTGGCGACCTTTGACTATGATTTCTATAATAAGTGGTGCTACGTGATTGCACTTGCCTAACTTTTTTTTTTTTAAAAGGCAAATATTTAAGAGTATTTTCCTCAACAAACTGATATATTAAAATTATTTTGGTGAAATGGTTGTCAAATTGAAGTTTTGGTATTGTTGTCTCTATAACACAACACTCATGTGTGGATGCACTATAAGTTGGGGGATGCTGTCTCTCCTGTGGTTTTGCCATTGGGGTGTGGATAATTCTACTTGTGCAGATTGAACATATTGTTATTTTATATGATACGAAAATATCTCTCAAGATAATGTGATGTATCTTCATATCATGTCATGATTAGCATCTTCCAAGCTGAAAGTGTATCACATTGTCTAGTATCTTGTAAACGTGTACTTCATGAATATCAGGGAAGCAATCTCATGAGTGCAGAATTGGGTTCTTTACACTTTTCAGATTTGTGGCATTGATTTATTAGACTTTATGCTCTATCTTTATTTCCCAATGATGTTTTTTTAATTCTGATAGATTACTGCAAATTATGTTTAGGTTCAGATATGCATGGATGTACCTTTAGGCGATCCTTTGTACAAAGTGAAATCGGAACTCTGGAAGAAATATAGTTTGCCAACAGTCAACAATGCACCTGGTTTCAGCTCATCAGGAAATTTCTTCACACTCAAGTTGGTGTTGGTTTGTTCTAGTGCTCGTATCTATTGCTTTGTATGGTATCACTTCATGTATAAAATAACATTCCCATGAACTGCCCAAATTAAGTAATAACTTGTACTATCATGTGATTGTCAATTTATATCTGTCCATGCTCTATATTCCATAACCAATATCAGAACTTGTGCTCTACAATATTTTTGTTCAGTCAAGTTGTTAGCCATACCATCTTATTTTATGCAACTTCTCATCTTGCCAATTTTTGTCTAAAAATGAAATATTTGACTAGGAAAGTGAAAACTGGCAGTAAAAAAGGAAAAGGCATTCCACAAGCTCTCCGTGCACTTTCTCGAGTCTTGTCTGCCACATCAAATGAAGGTTGAGTGATTCTTTCATTCTTTACAAGTTGTTTTAGAAATGAATTTGTACTATGCCTTCTACTGGAGAAGGTTAGTGTTGTGATTAATTGATTATACTTAACCTACAGAACTCAAAGCAATGGAAACTGAGGCTGCTGAAAATGATGGACGGCTTGCTCGAAGAACTTTGAAGGACATGAGTAAGGAGATCTTGGCCCATCACATTCTGCTTGCTCAGCTTGAGCGTGCAGTTCACTCACATGTTGCTGCAATCACGGTAAACTCTAATTGTTACCCAAAATTGAATTCCTTCCAGATTTTGACTTGAATTGATATTTTAAATTCAAGTTTGGATGGAAAGATAATAAACATAATTGATAGTTTTTTTTTTTTTGGTGAAAATTCCAGTTGAGGAATAGACATTTTCTGTTTGAACATGCATAAGATATGTTTTTGAAATCAGTTATCTACTACTGGATATTGCAATTTTCTCCCTTACTCATGTGCAGACCTCTTATATTCTGACCTCAATGCCTCAGTATACAATCCTCAATTGAAACAACTATTACTCCTGAATTTGATATTGTTTCGGACACACCCACACCCACTCTCAGAACTAAGTGTAGATTTATTTAATTTGTAACTGTTTCCTGATCTGTTTGACAGGCTTTGAGTTCAGCTCAAACTTATAATGACCACAGTCGATTCACTTATAGAAGACAAATGGCAAGAGATGTTTTGGAAGGGGAACTTTGTGTTCTACGATCTGCATGTGATTGGATAAAAAATTACTGTTTGAGATTGTTGGAATAGACTAACACAACCTATAGGGTGGATGGTGTTGAGCTTTTCCAATGAAATAGTAATTCAGCCACACAATAACCAAGTGACCTCATCAGTATTGGAGTGAAATGGCATCATAAGGTACTTTTTCTTCTTCATTATTAGGTTATTTCAGTGTCCATTACATTTGAATGCTTGTCTTACTTTTTGAATGGAAATCTCTTGTAGGAATTTTGCTTTTATTCAATTTGACCTGAAGAATTGAACTCATGCCTTAACTTTTTTTTCACGAGAAAAACAGTGCATTCTGATTGCGAAGATTCATATTTAGCTAAAGAGTTTTAAGTTTCTAGAGGATTGCATATGTTGTTTTTCTTTTAAAAATTTGGATATTGAAGGTTTTTTTTTTTGGGGAAAAATTTAAGATTTATATCTATCATAGTAAAATCTGCTGGGGTGTGTTCTGTGAATTACATTTATAGAAAGTTGTTTTCTTTTCCCAATTGTTTCTTATTGTTTATCCTCCTTTTTAAAAAAAAACTTATGTGTGGATATATACCTATTTTGACATTATTTTATTCTGATTGATTAAGTGGAGTGTGTTGCCTTTTTTTTTAAAAAAACTCAATAACGGATGGATTTTTTCACTGAATTAAGAAATGTTTGGAGTAAAGACAAAGGCAGCTTAGAATTATCCTTCTTTTTATTTAAAACTAAATTGAGTGATTATATATATATTTGCAAAATGAACAAACCATTCTCCCACAAACTTTAAATCCTTAACTATACTTGAACACTTGACTGTTTTGCAGGAGAGTTAGAGTTAGTGGTACAATCACTTGCCTATTGTGAGGATAATGAGTGATTAATTCTATAAGATAATACATTATAAAACTTTAAATTAAATTAGTTTATTAATCTCAAAATGATTGTGTCAAGGTGGTTTTTGTGATTAAATTTTTGTCATTCCAAATGATGAGTTTATTTTATACGTGACTTAAGTTCTTTATAAATTAAAATTTGAGTTTAATTGGCTTTGTAAAATTTTTATTTGATGGTGTTACCATTGAAGATGCAGATATTGTGTCTTTACATTTTTTGAAATAAGAACTTTCATTATTTTCGCGGGAAACCGTTGGTACTTTATTGGATGCTACAAAAACCAGTCTTTTTTTTTTTTTGAAGTAGAGAGCAAAGCTCGAAGAAAAGCAAAAAGACAAAAGCATTAGAAAGAAAGGTTGAAACGGGTGCAGATGTCATCCAACCAGAACGGCCTCTCTAGGCCCTGGAAGAAGAGTGAAAGCTGGACATTTGATCTTCCAAAAGAAGCGAGAGCATCAGCCACAGCATTATCATCACGAGCAATGAGGTTGAAGTGTACATTGGGAAAATGATTCAGCAGAAGCTTCAAATTGATGAATTCAGAGTGAACATGCCAAGTAACACATGGGTTATAATTTTTCAGCAGATTAGGAATGCCCGGGCAATCACAGAAGGCACGATCCGGAACCCAGTTGAAATCTTTGCAAATTTGGAGAGCGCGGTTAATAGCAGCAAGTTCGGCCATAAAGGGAGAGTCCATCTTGGCCCCAGAAGAACCTGCAACCAAGATGGAAGTAAGATTAGCAACAATAAGGAACCCCATACCAGCAGGGGAGGTACTAGATGTCCAAGAAGCATTAGTGAAGATTGAAATTGTGCAATTGAGAGATCGGGAAGAACACTCCCTGAAAGGAAGTACATCCAGTTCAGAGCAAAGAGACCAAGCCCTGGGCACAATAGAGCTAGCATCAAAAACACAATTATTAAAAATTAAATTACATCTCTGCTTCCAAATTAACCAAGCGACAGTAGCAATTAGAGCTTGAACTCGAGAAGAAGAGACCCTGCCGAAAATGAACTCATCAAGCCAAACACCAGTACTTAAAGAATTAAGCAAATCAGAATTGAGATTGAGTTTAGAAAAAAGATCCATCCAACAATGAACCACTTTACCACATTTCCAAAGGAGATGATCAGAGGTCTCCTCACAAAGACCACATAGAGGGCAAGGGCAGAACGGCCCAATATTCAAATGGTAAAGGAGAGCCCCAGTTGGAAGCTTACCATGAGCAAGCTTCCAGATGAAGGTTTTGACTCTAGGTATCACACGCAATTTCCAAATAAAGGCCCAGCCAGTCCAAAGATCATCAGGACCGGAGGTCCTGCAGAGATGCTCATACACAGAGAAGGCAATAGAAGTTTTGAACGAGCGTTGGTTCCAAATCCAGAAATTCTTGTTATCAAAACAAATATTGCGCTTGTTAACATCATCCCAGTTAATCTCATTACCAAAGATGTTGGTCAAAGAGTCCAAACAAAAACCATTACGATCAATGAGATCCCGGAATTGAAAATTTTCCAAATTCAAGGTCATATTAAGGTAAGTGGGCTTCTGAGAGATAGGAAGATCAAAAATGCAAGCATCATTCCAAAGATCAGTAAAATTAGGGTTGCATGTGATCATTTTAAGATTAGGCTTTAAGTAATTAGCAGTCCTACAGATGGAATGATAGAACCAAGAAGAGAACTTGGGTTTAACAGGGTTCCAAATTTTCCACTCAGCGTATTTAAAATTGAAGATGCTAACCCAAAGTTTGTCAACTGAATTGAGAATGTCAAAAACATTTTTGGCCATAAGCGAGTGCTGGGCTAAACGAAGATTCCGAATACCTAAACCCCCCTCAGATTTTTTAAGTGTAGTAACTGAGCATCCCACAGAGTGAAAGCCAGAATTAGTGCTGCTTCTACCCCAGAGAAAGCCTCTAGCCATCTTAGAAATGTTGTCCAGGATACTGAGAAGAAGGTTCATGACTGAGAGAGTATAATTAGGAATAGCGAAGATGGTACTGTTAAGAAGAATGGCTCGACCAGCAGTAGTAATAGAGGAATGGTTCCAACAAAGGATGGAATTCCTAACCTTATTGGGAATGTGCTGGAGATGGTTGAGCTGGAGTTTCTTAGGGGAAATAGGAACACCTAAATAGGTGAAGGGAAAAGTCCCCAGAGAAATGCCAAGAATGTTAGAAATGGCTTTGGCAAGCCGCTTGCAGTGTGCTTATTATCTTTTCCGTGTTCTGTGAAACCAGAGATGGATCTCAATGTTGTCTTGTTGGTAATATGGTGATTCATATAAGATTTCCATTTCCGTCAGCTGGGAACGACCGCAAATCTGCGGACGTTCCTCTGACGTCATTAGACCATCTAACGGCCTTCGTTCTCTCTTTAAACTCAATCCTCCTGTTCTTTTTCTCTTGCTATTTTCTTGCTTTATTCTCTATGCGGATGTTTACGTCTGCAGATGACATTATCTATTCATATAAATATTTGTAAAGATGTTGGCTTTTGTGAGTTTCTGCTAAACTTGTATGGTGTGCGGTGGTGTCATGTGCTATCATCATTGTTATTATTAGTTATTTTTATAAATGTGAATAAAATACAACACTCAAATATTGTTGTGAGGGGCTCGTCATTTGCAAGGGTAACAAGTCATCATCTACCTATTGTGAACATGGTCTCTTATCATAATTTGAATATGTAGTTGTAATAAATTTGTAAAAAAAAATAAAAGCTAACTGGTTTGCATTATTTATAAAGAAGTCTTGAATCTGGTTTTTGATGTATTTTAAAATAAAAAAAAAATGAGATACGCTCTTTAGGAAATTATTATTATTATTATTATTATTATTATTATTATTATTTAGCAGTTAGTGTTTAAACACAGTTCATAAAAATTTTTCATTTTTATTGAAAAGAATTTTTGGGCATGGTTAACAGGTGTGTCCAGTGATATACAATCCAAATATGGCATGGGCGAGAGGCTTATTAAGCTGGATCCGGAACCAAATCCAAGCAAGCTCCAGCAAGGCTCCGCATTAGAGTGGGATGTAATGACTCGGTCATCCTTGATTATTGGAGGTGCATGATTCCCTTCCATTTGTTCCATCCTCTAACCATGTCCTCCATTGACCTCCTCATTCTCTCATTCCATCATGCTCATCTCTTCATGATAACCATTACCATTACCATTAGCTCCGGGTAGACGAGGAAGAAGGTAGGCCAAGGACAGAGATGCTGCAGCGTGCTGCTAGCAATGCCTACTCATGGTGGTGGGCCAGCCACATCAGGACCTCCCAATCCAAATGGCTTGACAACAACCTCCAAGGCTAGCCTCCTCCTCTTCTCTTATGCTATACAATCTTATTGTTTTGGAATTATCATGCCATTTGTTTTATTTATTTATTCATCTGTTTTATGAGAATATGAGAATATTCATCTCTTATTTACTATTTAATATTAAGGTGCCATTCACTGATTCATCATAAGACTATATTGATCCTTACACATTGAATGCCCCTGAAGCTTGAAAGGCATCAATGTAGTGAATATTTTTTCTTTTCTCAAGAGTATTATTTGTACGTGGATTGAATTTTCTTTTTCTACTACTTATAGAGATGGAGGAAAAGATGAAATCAATGCTGAAAATTATTGATGAGGATGCTGACTCTTTTGCAAAGCGGGCAGAGATGTACTACAAGAAGAGGCCAGAGCTGATGAACTATGTGGAAGAGACATACAAGGCATACAAAGCATTGGCTGAGAGGTATGATCGCATTTCCGGAGAACTGCACAAGGCCAATCACACCATAGCCACTGCATTTCCTGACCAAGTCCAGTTTGCAATCCAAGATGAAGACGATGATGGTTTGCCGAAAGCAATCACTTCCATTGATTCCAGTAAGATTCACAAAGCACCTGCAGAAATCCCTCAAATCAGCTCAAGAAACAAAACCAGGCAGGAGGACCAGCAGACAGATATTAAGAAGCTCAAGCACAGGAGAGTGACTTCTCAGATTAGCAAAGAGAAGGCACAGGAAGAGATTGACAGGCTTCAAAAAGCAATCTTGGTCCTTCAAACTCAGAAAGAGTTTATCAAAAGCTCTTATGAGAGTGGATTCACAAAGTACTTGGACATAGAGAGGGAGATTTCAGAGATGCAAGAAGAGGTCTGTTTCTTGCAAGATCATTTCAGTACTAGCTCAGTCATTGATGATAATGAAGCAAGGGCCTTGATGGCTGCAGCAGCACTCAAGTCGTGTGAGGATACCTTAGTTAACTTGCAGGAACAACAAAACAGAACGGCACAAGAGGCATGGGTAGAGTCTGAGAGAATTAAGAAAGCCGAGCTGAGGTTAAAAGCTCTCAGTGGGCAACCTAGCAGTCAGCCTTCTCAGATGGAGAATAGAAAAGATTTCTCTGAGAAGCATGAGCATGTATGCGTTCTGAAACCAGAGCGGCTTGAGTTACAGTCGTTTTGTGATAAAGTTAAGCAACATTTTGAGATGAATTCAGAAGCATCAGTTGTGGATCTTGCAGAGAAGATTGATGAGCTGGTGGAGAAAGTCATCAGTTTGGAACTCACTATTTCATCACAGAATGTGGAGATAAGGAAGTTGAGATCAGAAACTGATGAGCTTCATAAGCACCTGCAGGGTTTGGAAGATGAGAAAGCAGCCCCAACCAATGATGCAAACATTCTCAGTGCAAGGTTGAAACAAGCAGAAGAGAAGCTACAAATGATTCAACATCTTGAGAAATGTGTCAAGGATGAAAAGAACATCCTCACTACTCACTTCACTGAAGCTTGCCACAGCCTTAATCATCTATCCGAGAAATTGCTGTCTCCCAATTGTCAACAAGATCAAGTTAAAAATGAGGTAGCTATAATTCCAAATCACAAAGGCAAGGAGGCTAATGTAGATGTAGAAAGCTGCACTCACTCTAAGTTTGAATCCCAGCCTGAAAATACTTCAGAAAAAGAAGTTCCCTGCATTCAGGACATACAGGAGAAGGAGAAGATAGGTTCTAAAGTTCTCGGAGATTCAAGTGGCTTAAAGGTTCTCAAAGAGAAATCTTTATCTGAAGCAGATGATAATGTTAGCCTAAGTGATGAACCAGATGATCAAGAGTTGCAGCAATTACTGTTGAATGGAGTGGAGGGCAGAGAAAAAATTTTCGCTCAGTACACATCAATCCTTCGGAACTACAAGGAAATGAAGAAGAAGCTCTCAGAAGTTGAGAAGAAAAACCAGGACTCTCTTGCAGAAATCATTGCACAACTGAGGGAATTGAAGAGTTCCAATGCAATGAAAGATGAAGAAATTCGATTGTTGAGAGAAAATTCTCATGAAAACAATGACCCCTCTCTGATGAAAACCGGAAACCCATTCCTTAACAAGCTTGAGAGTTTTTCTCGGTTCTCTAAATTAACTGCTCTAAGTTCCAAGCGAAGAAACATTGAGACACCAGAAGATCAAAATGCAGAGTCGAAAGCTGATGTTGCAGATGCTGCAACCCCTCCTTGTGAAGAAATCAGTGTACATTGTGCTGAAGAACCACACCTTCCTTCGCCAATTGAAGAAAAATTCAGAAAAGACATTGATGCCGTGCTTGAGGAGAACCTCGAGTTCTGGTTGAGATTCAGTGCAACATACCACACTGTGCAGAAACTCCAGACTACATTTGAAGAACTACAGACTGAGGTTGAGAAGCTCAAGGATAGCAAGACACCAGAGAGCACCACAGCTTCAGGATCTTCTTCTTCTCCATTAGATAAACGGCTAAGAGAATTGAAGACTGAGCTCCAGGTATGGTTAGAACAAAATGCAATGCTCAGAGGTGAACTGAAGCAGAGATTCTCATCCCTCTGCGAAATACAAGACGACATTGCCGGAGTTCTTAAGGAGAGTACAGAAGGCGGAGAAGTTCAACTCACTTCTTATCAAGCTGCAAAGTTCCAAGGTGAGGTCCTGAACATGCAGCAGGAGAACAATAAAGTCTCAAATGAACTACAGGCAGGATTAGATCATGTGAGAGGTCTCCAAGTTGAAGTGGAGAAGGCATTATCAAAACTGCAAGAGAGCTTTGAAATCTCTGGTCCAAGAAGCAGCCATGGCAATCACCACCAGTTCCCTCCCATGAGGAACTTTTCCAGCAAGACAAAGATACCTCTGAGATCCTTCCTTTATGGTGTCAAGCCTAAAAGGCCATCAATATTTTCATGCATGAGCCCTGCATTGCAAAAGCAATACAGTCACATGCGAGCTGGCTTTCCAACATGAATTCACTTCCATTTTATAAAACTTTTTTGACTCAAACTTGTGGTTTGATTCACACACTGATGAGTCATTGCTTGTAATTCTGATTTTTAATGTGTTTGTGTGTGATGCATACATAGCTTCAGTGCTTCAAGTTGTGCTAAAAAAATAGCAGAAACTTCGTCTGTAAACTATTAAAGGCATATCATTCTACGGTGGTGATTCAGCAATTTTTTATTTTTTTTTAAATTATTCACATCACTTCCTCTCTCCATTCGAGTTACAGTTTGTAAATAACACTAAAAGAAATTCAGAGTTACAACTGTTTACTCAGTATCTAAATTTCATTGTCCAGTCTTAACGCATCTGCAACGCCGAACGCTCATTTCATTGTGTATTTATTCTTGAAGGGACACGCGTCAATATCAGCAGTCCTTGTTTAACCCGCAACTGTCCACGTGGCACGCGTTCTATTCTAAATGCTACGCGTTGCTCACGCGGTTAAGTCAATGGACAAATATATATATATATATATATATATATTCTGATGCCCTTCTTCTTTCTCGGAGGCCTTCGACCTGTTCCTTGATTTCTTTGAGGATTTCGGTGCGTGTTTCTTTACTCTCGTTTCAATTTATGATATTGTATAGATCTTTTTGTCTTTTAAGAATTATTTGAGTTTGTGATCTGTGTTTTAAGGGTTTTTTTAGAGAAAATTGGGATATATATGATTGTTGGATTGGATTTAGTTTTTGCTATTTTATCGTTTTGATCGAAATTAGCTGTTTTAAATATTGGTGAGCATCGTTTTTTCTTCATTTTTAATGGAAATTTTGGTGTGTGTGTGATCAGATCGTTGTTATGGGAAAAAAATGATGTGATTGTTGTATTGGATTTCGGTTTGCGATCAGATCATTTTGATCTAATGTTTTTGATAAAGTGGATAAACCACAATTTATTAAAATCAAAAGAGAAGTACAGAACTGGAAAAATCTAATGTTTTTTGCTTTGGATGTTTGTGATTAACATGTTTTTCCATTTTTAATGAAAAAGATGTTCTTGCTTGTGATCTGTTCTAGGTTTTTCAAGAGAAAAAGAAAACACAAGATATAATTGGTAAAGTGGATTTAGATCCAATTCTTTTTTATCTTCCGATTGTTTTGATGTAACTTGGTTGTTTTAGATAATATTCTTGAGAGATGATCAGTAAAAAAGTGAATTTGAGGCGGTGTTGTTGGATTCTTCTCATTGTAGATAGATCTTTTTGCATGAATTTTCGTGTTTCAAGGGCGATTTGAAAGTGCTCATACTAATTTCCCTTTTTTTTAAGTTATTGAACCAGGGAAAGTTTAGTTTGTGGACAAAAATGGATACTGTGGGTGCTGGATTTGCAAATTTCATTGTTTTACTGTGTTCATGGTGTATGTGTAAAGAGATGATGCCATTTTATATTTTTCTTGACAAAAGGCTAACTGTTAGAATGCATGTCTAGGCTTTATCTCTGAAGTTTTGATGATCATTTATTTAAAATCATTGAAATCTCTGAATGAGGAAGTGAAGAATTTTAGTTGGTGTATGGCATATGCCATTGGATGTTATTGGGCAGAAATCAGTCAAAAAAAGCCTGAGAGTTAGAATGCAAGTCTAGTTTTTATTTTTGAAGTTTCGACCATCTTTTATATCATAGAACTTAAGTAAGACAAGTGATTTTCTTTTTTAATTACCATTTAATATTATAGAACTTGAGTAAGAGAGGTAAAGATTTTTTATTGGTATATAGCATGTCATTGGATGTCAATGATAAAAAAAAAAAAATACAATTGAGACTTCTTTATCTATCATTCCTGCATTTTGGTTGAATTTTATTGGTGGTAAGAATTAGCACTGGCAAATAAAGTACTGGATAATATGCGGGCATTCTTATACTTCTATTGATACTCTCTTTTTACAGTTTCTGGTTTGGTAAAGAAAGATGGGAGGTGGCAAAGACAAGCATAAGGAGGGGGAAAGTGACAAGGGCCTGTTTTCACATGGTCACTCTGGATATCCGCCTGCAGGTTACCCTCCACAAGGTTACCCACCACAACAAGGATACCCGCCACAACAAGGATACCCGCCACAAGGGTACCCACCTGCACCCGGAGGTTACCCTCCTCAAGGATATCCCCCCCAGGGCTATGGGGGTTATCCACCTCAATCAGGATACCCACCTGCTGGTTATGCACCTTATCCGGGTGGATCTTCTCATGGTAAGCCATAGTACTACATTTCAGATATTACAAACATCATTGCTAGTCGGCAAAACTAATGCACCAATTCATTTACTTGATTACATTTGTTAGGATCGCTTATGATTGCAAAACTTTCATGTTAATATGCTATTGTCATTTTAGTACTCTTTGAGCAAGGTCAAGCAATAGATGTGATTGGAATGTTTATCTTTGTAATTGAGAAAATGAACTTTAATTTACAGGACAAGGACATGGGCATGGAGCCATGGGCGCGGTGCTAGCTGGGGGAGCAGCCGCAGCGGCAGCTGCTATGGGGGCACATCACTTATCCCATAGCGGCCACGGTGCTCACAATCTTGGCCATGGTGGATACGCTGGCTATGGTGCTCCTCACTTTGGTGGCCATGGGGGCAAGTTCAAGCATGGAAAGCATGGAAAGCACCATGGGGGCAAGTTCAAGCATGGTAAACATGGAAAGCATGGCATGTTTGGTGGTGGCAAGTTCAAGAAGTGGAAGTAACTTTGATTGTTTTCAATGGTCTTGAATCTTACTAGTATTATCCTATTGACTGAATGTTTGTGGTCTTATTGCTCTGAAAGAGGTGGATATGAACTCTTTACTGTTTTAGTTGTTTGTTATATTTATATAGGCAAATAAACCATCTTTGGATGCTAGTAAGGTATTTTCAACATTTTCATTTATGTGTTTGGTTTGTCTTGACGTATGATGACAAAATTTGTTGATTGGTTTGTAAAGTACCAGTTTGGATGTCTCTTGGTTGACTTGAGCTGAGATTATGTGTTTGGTTTGCATTTTGTTTGCAACATTGCTAGATATAAAGCAGCTAAAATTTTACATTTGTTTTGCATTGCAAACATTAACTTATCCTGCATATCACCTCCACACTGATGGCAACATTACATTAAGCAAACTGATACTGCATTTTAACACTGACAACATTACATTAAGCAAACTGATCCTGCATCATAACACTGGCAACATTACATTGAGCAAACTGAACCTGAATACTGATACATTACACAACTCTCGGAAGCCATAACTTGTGCTACTCTGCAGTAAAGACTTTAGTTTCCAACTGGTAAGCTTTGGTAAAGAACGATGGCCAGCAGAGATAAGTCGACAAGATGCTGCTAACTGTTGACGCACCGATGAGCATGTTCATGACTACTATCTGCAACTGAATCGCTTCCAATGGCGATGCCCCGCCCATTATCATCCCCGTCATTGCTCCCGGAAGAGAGATCAGCCCTACTGTCTTTGCATTGTCCAGAACTGGAGACAATGCAATCACCAGAGACCTCTTCACCTGCTGTAGTGTTGCTTGCCTTGGTGTTGCCCCTAGTGCCAATGCAGTCTCAACCTGAAAACAAACAACTCTCTTATTAAGACTTTATAACATTAAGAATTACCAATGAGCAGTAGAAGAAGAGTTTAGAGGATTGGATAAAAACCAGGTTCATTTGGATCTTGAGATCTTCGCGGAGCCTTTTCATGGTGACTCCAGTAACAGCCATGGCATTACCAACCATCATGCCTGCAATGGGGATGATGTACCTTGGAGTGAAGGGGAATACGTTCAACAAGACGAGCAAGATCATGGTCAGTGTAGTTCCTGCTAAAATTGATAGCCCGGCGATGCATTTCCCTCTAGGTACATGTTTTGCTCTCTGTCCTGCAGTGTAACCGGCAACAGAGACCTACAAATGAGTGCAAGCACCATTAGCTTCTACTACAACTGCAGTATACAACTTCATTACCATGTTAGACAAGCAAATCTCAAACTGATTTCTTCCTAGCTAATACACACACACACACACACAAAAGAAAACTTCAATCTCTGTTTGTTTTCTTTTCTGAGTGCATTCACTTCCAATCACATACTAAATTATCAGAAAAAAAGCTAATCATAACCTAGTTTAGATACAAGACAAAAGAGAGAGAGCTTCAACAATTTATTAGAGTCACATGCTCTAAATCAATCTGGGACGAAGTACCAGGAGCTCTACAAGTGAGTAGACTTTTTACCGCATGTATTTTTTTTGTATATACAATGACTAGAACTCGAAACCACTTGTTTAAGCAAACCAACATTGCTTTTGTTTAATTACTTGACCAGTACCATGTTTGGCATGCAAATTTTAATCTCTGTTAGTTTAACATTGCATATTCCTTTTGAAATCACTATCAAAACAACCAATGAATCTGAACACACACTAAATTTCAACATTGAAATTCCAACACTTGCTTGTTTTTCAGCAAACTCTAAAGTCTAAAATCACATACTAAATCAACAATAAAAACAGATAAATTATCAGTTAAATATAGAAAACATGCTTCAATCTCTGTTTTGATTACCAGATGCCATTTTTACTACTTATAATTAGTACAAAATAAAAAATAAAAAAAAGTACTTTTAATAGATGATGCAGAGGAAATCAAAATCATGAAACCAAAACCCTAGAAATCTCAAGAATGGTCAATGGAGTGCAAGCAAGTGATATACCATGAAGAGATAGGCGAGGATGATCCAAGCTGCGTTTTTTTGGGTGAAGATGAACTCAAGGACGAATCCGATGATGGAGAGCTGAATAAAAGCTCTGACAATGGCGTAAACCATCTCACCTTCAAGGTTGAGCTTCTGAAGGAAGGAGAGCACGACGGCCATGAGCACGACGGCGGTGGCCAGCGCCGGCTTGAGCATTCCTTTGAGGAATTCGATCCAGAAGGCCGAGCTCGAAGGGTCCAGCAACGCCATGGTCGATCGAAGGAGCTGAAGAGTTGAGGATTGAAAGCTCGGAGTAGAAGAAGGCGATGAATAATAATTATTAATTATTATTATTATTATTAATTATTAATAAAAAAAAAAGAAAAAAAGAAGAAGAAGAGAATCTGGAAGAAGAAGTCTACTGGTGAGAGGTGGAAACTGGGGATTATTATTCTGGTGAATTTTTTATTTGATTTTATTTTTTTTATATAATTTTCTTATTTATATAAAAAAATTATATATATATATATATTGGCAATAGCGATAATTATATGGTACAACAGTTACGATGGTTTAAAAATCATTTAAGAATTAATTAACTTAGCCCGATATAACGGGATGATTAGAGTCATATCATGTGTGTGTCCAGGTGATTTATCAGATCAAATTGAGCTAATGAATTTTTTTGCCAAACAATCTTAGAGTGAATGGAAACAACATCTTCCCACAAAGAACATAATAAACAGTGAATAAATAGTATTATCTATAGTACTATAGTATTGTTTCTCAAAAATTTGACTTTAGATCTATCTAATATAAAAAATATTTATTTTTAGTTTTTGTATTCTTCAATATATTTATAAACATAAACCAACAAAAAAAAATTGAAATATATGACTTATATTAAAGATTTTAAAAGTATTCAGTATTCTAACCTTGTATCACATGATAGCAAATTTTTGATGATTGGAATTTTATATTAATAACCGCTGGAACAGTAGTACGGTGGAACATGATTGATTAAAAGATTGATATGAATGCACTTTGGTACATCCAATCATAAAATGTTTGGTTTTGTTTTGTTAAAAGATTATAAACTTTTTAAATTATAAAATTTTAGAATAAAACCAAAACTTTCCCAATTTTTTTAATGGTTTAGGCACTGATTCTAAAGTATTGGATTAAAATTTTCAGATCCCCTTATTCTGCAGCTAAAAACAAAAAAAATTTGACTCTTTACTCTATTTTCTAATGCATAGAACGGATTGATTAAAAAAAAAAACCATGTTTTTTTTTGTTTTGTTTTTTTTTGGAAAAACCGTATCTCTTCCCTCGATAACCTTGAGAAGAGGAGATGTAACAAGTTGCCTACGGCAACTTGTGTTCTCTGCCACAAGGGTGTAGAATCCGTGGATCATCTTTTCTTACGCTGCCCCGTTGCTCGTAGCGTTTGGGCCCACTTTTGTAGTTTGTTGCAATTCCCTGATCCGCCTGACTCGATGACAACGCTTTGGGACTCTTGGAGGAGGTCCTTGCGTCAGGCCCAGAGGGGCGTTGGTGATCTGATGGTGAAAGCAATTGTGTGGAATGTTTGGCTTGCTAGAAATGACTGTGTGTTTAATGCCAATGTATTGCCATCACAGGATATTATTTTGAAAATTGATCGCATGTTATTGCTTTGGTGTTCTTCAGACACGGACAATGATCAAGGAAGACTGGATGACTCCTTGAGGTGCATTCGTCGCAGCTTAGAGTTCCCGGGGCCGAGGGTGGAGGAGCTCAGTGTGGTTGATCCGATCGGTGGTGAGGAGTAGCTTTTTGTCTTATTTTGGGTTAGGAGGAGACCCGTTGTTCCTCCATTTATGTTCTTTTGCTTTTGTTTCCACATCTAGTGGAAGGTGTTTTCCTTTATTGTAACCTTGGTTCTTTTAATTAATGTTGTGGTTTATCCACCTTTTCAAAAAAAAAAAAAGTGGATGAACCACATTTATTAAAATAAGAAAGAACCAATACAAAAGGGGGCAAAGATGGAGCCGAGACTCTACAAAAGAACCACAAGGAGTGGTGAACATGGACTAAAACAACAAAGAACAATAAGGAAGAAAAACACGAAAACAACCCCTATAGGAAAAGGATCCCAAAGGGGTACAACATCCGGAAGATTAGATCTCGTCTGAACTGGGGGGGCGTTCCAAAGGTGCCTCTTGCTCCGCATTACTAGCAGACAGAAACTCAAGGCTACGCTTGACTTTTGCTAGTGGTTCCTCAATCTTTACCTTCTTAGTTTCTGGAGAAGCAGAAAACCACAAAAGAACCAAAAACAAAAAAAACAAAAACAAAAAAAACAAAAAACCATGTTGATAAATAGAGTTTGGCAACATTGTTTGGATCTTAGCAAACAATTTTTTTTTACACTGATGAGACATCAATTTAATATGTCTCTAATTAATTAATTTTGGCAAGAGTTTGCGGCTGGACCTGAAAAAGTTCATAGTGAGACATGTGATTATTTTTCATTGGCTCCATCCCTCTTTTTAGGATTTGTTTAGAAATTTTAAGCCAATAAATCATACTTAAAGGTAGAGTATTACAGTTTAAATCGAATTTATATTAACCTCTCTTGTAAGCGAATTTTATAAATTTAAAAATATTTTAGAATATTATTATGATGAAATGATTCTGACAAATAAATCATGACGATTGAACTTAATTTTTTGTTCATTATCTTTTGTTATTTCTTTTGACTCTCGTGCTTTAAATTATTTTAATTTTATATCGGAATGAATATACTAAATTAAACATATCTTACTAGACCATATAAAAGAAGCAAGTGGATCAATTATATACTACACATGCTAATCAATAAACTATACAGTTTCGCCATGATCATTATCTTTATGACTAATCACAAGTGTTAAAACCTTTTTTTGAAAAACAAACAAATAAAATCTTGAGCACTAAAGATAATTGCTTGGTGGTGTAATATTTGTACCACAAAATCTTTAGACTTCAACCTTTGTTTTGATGCCACAATTGAAACAAAAGCCTATTGAAATCCCACTCACTCTCACTCACATCAAAGGGTCAAAACATAAAAGAGAATATTTTTGCACTCCATTTCAAAAACTCTCATTCTCTCTTGTGCTTCTCATTCCAAATCAAGAATCAAATGAGGAAAGAGAAAAAAAAAAAAAAAGGTTTATTGCTCCTCCCACTCAGTGTTTCTAGTGCTTGTACTATTTTGCATGTTGACCTTATTCCATGAAACTCAACTTGATGTTTTATGCACTGCTTGCTTATCTTTGAGATGTGGACTTATTTAACTCTAAAAAGGACAAGTCTTCTACTTGATAAGAATGGTACATTTTCTTCAAGTTATTAGATGAGTGTTAGAATCATTGAAGACATTTGAAATACAATGCAAAGCAATGTAATGTTTTCTTTTCTTCATCTTTGTTGAGACTATGATTAATGAGAATTGAATTGATTGGGTGGAAATCTAGGACCTCACAAAGTCTTTAAAAGGCTTCAATATATATACAAAGTCTTACATGATAGACTATAACAGTCATCTCAAAGGCTGGTGGCCTAATTGATTGTAATCCTCTGTTCTTTATGGAGGCCTTTTCTACTCTTCCAATCATTCATGCCACTTATTTTTTTTTTTTAATGTCTCTTCTCAAACCATAAACACATCAATGCTTGTTTAATTTGAAACACTAATTAAAGACTATTTTCATCAAATACAATAGATAAATAATAGGCTTTTAATGAGGAAAAGATCAAGTGGTTCTTTATGATCATTTCATACTTATTTCTTGGTTGATTTTCATAATATTATTATAAGTGAATTTATAACTATTTTCATCTAATGAGATCTTTAACAAAGAAAAAGAAAAAGTAATCAATCAAAAGAAAGGTTGACATTTTTTTCTTCAAAACAATGTATTCTTTCTTAATCTAATGATAAACAAACCGCCCCCTCATGTTGATAGATCTCAAGATATCATTAAATATAACTCTTAATGAATTTATTAGGCCATATCATTTGCCACGTCATCCTCAAGTGGGACCTACATCTCTAACTCCTACCCTTTAAACACCACAAATCCCACTCTCTCATGCTTTCATACATACATCCTACTACAAACCCAAAAACACAAGAACAAGAAGAACAAGTAGAACAAGAAGAACTTCAACCATGAACATGAACCATCACCACCAAATCTATTCCTATTCAACTGCACCCAAAGATGACTCCCCTGATCTCTTAATCTCCAACACCTTCAATACTCCTCTCCCACCTTCTTTCAAACATCATCCCTTCTCCTCCTCCTCTTCTTCATCCTCTGATTTCATTGATTCCTCTTTGAGGCATTCTTTCAGTGCTGAAGACATTCAGGTACTTACATACATGCATCTATATCTATTTGATTAATATATCCTATCAATATATATATACATATATATATACTTCTCCAACTAACTTAACTAACTTCTCTTGAACAAAGCTCATGAATGGCATGCAATCATTGAGTGACAATGGTGGCCAAGATGGCAACGCCATCTTCGGTAAAGTAGGCCGATACAGCGCCGAAGAACGGAAAGAGAGGATTGAAAGATATCGTAGCAAGCGTAACCAGAGGAATTTCCAAAAGAAGATCACTGTACTTCATTTTGCTTGTCTTTCTTAGATATATAAATAGAAATATACAAAGATAGTATACTAACATGATTAACAGTATGCATGTAGGAAAACATTAGCCGATAGCCGGCCTCGAGTAAGAGGCCGGTTTGCAAGAAATGGAGAGACGGAGACAGAGACAGAGGCCGAGACGGAGAGCAATATCGATAATGGTTATGCTTATGTCTATGATTATGGTTATGGTTATGGATATGGTTCTTCTAGTGTGAATTACGATAATGGAGATGGCAATGGTGAGTATTTTTGGAGGCCGGAGAATACAGTGGTGAAAGAAGAGATCGAAACAGATGATCGTCGTCGATATGATGAAGATGATAGCATGTGGACAAGCTTTCTTGACGAGTTCTCCATGAACCTTCCTTCCTAAAGAGAAAGCATAAAGATGTCATGGTTGTAGTTGTAGTTTGAGATCTTTTTTTCTCTGCTTTCTTGTGACAAGTTTGTTATCTTTTTTTCACCGCATGTTTTCCGTGAACATCAAACTCAAGCTCTGATACCATATTAGATTTCGGCTTTTAGTTTAAAGGAGAGTGGTTTAAAAAACAGAAGAATCATATGTATTTACGATTATATCTCTCCATACTAATTTGATAAGATTATAAAAAAAATTAAAAAGAAACATAAACAAGTTTTCACCTAATGTGAGTAAATTGGGCATGCCTTGGTGAATGATGGCTCCCAGAAGTTGGGAATGTTTAAGGGTGTGTGATTGTTATTGAGACAAGGATTAACTCCACTAATTTGTATTATATTTAGAGTTAATAAAAATTAGATGCACTTAATGAGAAAGAATCTGCAATAGATTTATTTATTAAGCAAGACTTGATTATCTTACAATATAGTATGCAATCCTTGATTGATACTCAATAATATGAATGTTCTCATAATTGTGCACACTAAAGAGCTCAATTTCATCAGCAAAAAGCTTTCCATTTGGTTTGTATTGCTTTTATAAAAATGGAAAGGTTGAACAGCTCATAAGATTAAAAAGAGAGAATCCAATGAGGTGTTAATGAAAATCAAGATTTATATATATTTATATACACAGAAAGGTATACACACTCTTAGAGTGAAGCTGAAAAAAATATCCAAGCAAGTGCTGAGTGAAAAATAATATAAGAACATTCTATGGAGCACTAATAAAGTTTCTCTGATGAAAGATGCTCACATCTTGGATTAGAGCAACCAAAATAAGAGTTTCTAGTGCTTTCAAGGGATCTCTTGAATTGTGATGAGACAAAAGAACAACATATGATTAGAATGAGTTGATTGGGTTTAGCTCTCTTTTATTTGAGCTTTTTGACTAAAGTGAAAGGCCAAGTGCAAAGAACTTTGGGTGGTTTTTTTCTTTTTAATTTTTTTTCAAATTGGTCATGATATCAATCAATGTAATCTTGGATGATAAGAATATATTTTTAATATATATCTATTATTGAATCTCTTGTCATGGTATTCTTAGTGTTGTTAAAATAACTAGTTTTTAATCTTAGTCTAACCCCTCGTGGACATTTGATCTAAATGGAATAATATAAAGTTGATTCAAATGTCACTTTCCTTTGTAAATGCTGTGTCAATTTAGCTATTGATGTGTAATTAACATGCTTTGTAGGGGCATATATGCAAAGAACATCAAAAGTGTTTTACCTTTCGGTAAAACATACCTGTATTAATTTCATTATTCATTTCACTAGAATAACAAGAAAGGGCCAAACAAAATCAAGTACTAATAGAATGGAATTTACAGTTAGCTATGACTGTTTTGGTAAAAAAAAATTACTATGATGTGTTATAGGCCATTGCCTAACAGTTTGGTGTTGATGTAAAAAACCTAAAAGAACAAAGAACTGGAACAGAAATTAATCATCGTCTTTCTTCCGCTTCCGATAAATTTCTTCAGTTTCTTTTGCCTTCTTGAGATAAGTATCCACCAACTTCTCAATATTTGGGACATTGTAATTCTGAGCAATGTAAATGCCACAACCAGTTCCAAAAAGAAATAAGAAACTGCTCCTGATTAGTCCCATTTTCAGATACCTTGCAATTAAGTGAACAATAGAGTTCCTGAGGATTTGACATTATAAACAAAGCAGAATCAAACACTTATGTACACAAAACAATAGTACATTACATAATAAAAAATATTGGAATTTGCAAGGCAGAAGTCAGATATCAACTAACCGATAGGTATATAAAGCAAGCGGCAAACAGGCAGATATGAATCTTAAGAATTCTACATGACAATTATATTTTATATTGCCGATACCTCTCACATAATAAAAATAATGGGATTTGCTAAGCAAAAGACAGACATCAATCTTCAAATAGGTATATAAAGCAAGCACACAGGCAGATAGGAATTTTAAGAATTCTACATGACTGTTATATTCTAGATTGCTGGCATCTTTCATATAATAAAAATAATGGAATTTGCTAAGCAAAAGACGGACATCAATTTTCAAATAGGTATATAAAGCAAGCAAACAGTCAGATAGGAATTTTAAGAATTCTACGTGACAATTATGTTCTAAATTGCTGGCACCTTTTGATGCCAGAAACCTATTTTAAAAACCTCAAAAGCTATGCATCTCCAAGTTGACAGTAAATGAATGATTAGAACTCATTAAAGTGGCTCAGTGGAAACATTACTTTCAGATACACTGTATGACTAATAACTAAGTAAGTTGGAACATTAATTTGATCTTGTAATTAATGCAAATAATCAAGAGGGCAAGAGAAGCTTCTGAATATACTCAAAGAAAAAAATCACAAGGAGTAACACCGTAAGGAAAGTTAAAATTCACTAAAACAAAGACAATAAAAACACAGGATATAAGCAGGAAACTAATTTTGCAAAGATATCGAAAATATCCTTGGGAATATGAACTGTTAACAACTCAATATGCTACACTGATGTGAAAAAAAAAATCATTTGACTAAGCACCGAACATTTATATGTATAATCCCATCCTAAATTGCCACTCTTGGTCAAAAATCATAACAATATATTTGATAATGGTCTTAAATCACTACTTAGGATCTAATGGCCTTAAATAAAATTGTATTCATAATAAATCAGGCTCATACTCAACTATAGTGCACCAGATATGATATAATTAAAACCAAATACACATCCTTCATCAGGAATCCAGTATGATATCTGGTTGAAATTCTTATATATTTGATTTCCAATTCATTGCCCTAATCTTGCTTCCCTATTCTTCAATGACTGAACCAAACAAAACCCAAAGTTCTAACAAAGGTAAAGCCAAAATTCACCTGCAATTTTCAGGACATGAACAAAAACAAATCAAACGCACATCCTCGTGAGAAAACTCAATTGAAAGATTTTCCCAAAAAAAAACGCTTTTGTGATATTCCATCATATTTGCTCTCCAATTCGATGCCCTAATCTTTCAATCAAATGAATTTACACCAAAATCAAACAATCTTATAACAATCAACCTTGATTCAACATCCAGAATTCCAAATAACAAAAAAAATTCTAATTCAACAATCAAAAACACTAGAAGCCAAACAATCATATATCTTCAAACTAAAACCAAAAGAATTCATCACAAGACACACAAAAAGAGTGATTCGAGAAGGGATACCAAGAGAGAGAGCGAGAGAGGAAGCTGGAATTAGGGTTTCGTTTCGTTCCGGCGAGCGAGCGAGCTCTTCCGATCGTCGTATATAAATTTTTTTGTTTTTATTAAAAGAAAAAGAAAAAGTCTCTTTGATTTTATTATCGGGTCGGGTTTGTGATATAGTACCCGGATCCGCTTCGTTTAGCTTGCTGGTCAAGCAAGCAGCAAGCCTAATCCAAACCGTTTAAAATCTTATTTTCAAACCCGAATCCGAACCGCAAATTTGGTGTTTTAAAATTTTAAAATAACAAGGAAAATAGAGAATTTTTTTTTTATAAATGTTAATAAATCACTAATTCAACAAGAAAAACAATATAAAGACGACAAACACCAAAACCAAATAAGGAAATAATAAGGATGTCACATTATATTTAAGGGAAAAATACAAAAAAAAAAGAACAAAATAAGAAAAAACACTAAGAGTCACTAGGGATGAAGAGGGAAAGCTAAAGTGACAAAAGATATAGAAAACAAAATTTCAAATAGCTGGGTTAGAGTATAACTTTGTGAAGTTGAAATGATCAACTCTCCTAGCACATAGATCACTTGATGCGGAAATAATGCAACAAAAGGGATGTGACCCACCACCGATCGAAGTCCACGAACGGATACAGGATCTGTCAACTCATCACTCTTCGGATCTACCCAAAGAGATACAGAGTTGAGAGTTCTTCTCAATGGCCTGCACAAGCTCAGAGAAAAGAACCAAGAAAAAATGGGGGCACAACCTCCAACTCTCCAGCCAAACATTAGTCGCCCTTCTTTTGGCACCCAATTCAAGTATATAAATATAACTCTTGGAACAACCCTCCAAGAATAGGAAAATTTAAAGATAAACAGAGGTATTAAACTAACAAACACTTAAGAGATAATTAAGACTAAAAGAGAAGCTGCAGAAATAGAAAGAAAATGATTTTCTAGAAACCAGTCAACTTGATAGGTCTTTAGTCTAGCAGCTATAACTCCTTCTAGGAACATCCAATTAATATAAAATTTGTTGGGTTGGAAACTAGACTTCATTAGCTTTCCAACCATAATTATATGCATCTTTTGGACAACAAGTTGCTACAGTTTTCACGAAGAGTTTCACCTAGCTAGGTGTTCTTATGAAAATTCTTCAATGTCCAATTGCTTAACACTTGGTCTGGTTTGTTCTACTCCTGCATCAAGCCTTGCTTGCTTTGCTCCTGCATCAAGTCTTGCTTGCTTTGCTCCTGCATCAAAAGGTCCTATAAACTCAAAACTCTTTTGGATGGTCGGGAGTGCCTCTTTAAATGTGGTCTTTCGAAAATCTGGAGTTAAATTTATCAAAGTAATGAGTATGATCAATTTTATACATTAATAAAAATAAGATGCTGATGCCATGTATGAGAAAATGTGATTATTCCATTCTAGCCAGATATTTGTCAGTAAAAATTATTTTTAATGGACTATTTATTTTTTATTTTAATTATTATTATTATTATTATTATTATTATTATTATTATTATTATTATAAAATCAAACTAACTAAATCAAATTTCCCAAGTCAATCCCAGTGCTTTTAAAAGTGTAGCACTCAAGGGGATGCATGTTAATGTATTGTCTAATTTATACAAAACACTTAATTTAATAAATTTAGCATTTTAAACATGGAAAAATTTATAAAATTATAATAATTAAAAATATAGTAAAAAATTATTTTTTGAGGTTATTTAAATAATTATTTATCATTACTTAAGTTAGGGCACCACCAACCATTCACTTACTTAATCCCTAATAAAATCACTTTGTCAATAATTTATCATGCGTCTATTGTGAAGGCGGCCATGGTAAATTCAGAGACAAGCGACTTGCCCACTTTATTAAAAAAAATAATAAAAAAAATTCAATCTATTTAAAAATAAAAATAAGTTAGTAATTAAAACTAATATTTTTTTTATAAAAATAATAGTTTGTTTAGGAATTATTTTTTAAAATTTTTTTAGAAGAAATACTACTTTTTCACTTCATTATAAAATAAAGCACTATATAAACATCTCAAAGAGGAGAAAAACAAATCAAAACATATAGTAAACCACCAAAACCAACGGCGAGGATGGGAGAATATTTAATATATGTGTATACATTTCAAAAATTATAGACAAATCACAACAAACTACCAATTGGATTTCAACCTTTGCTTTTTAAGTAAAGATTAGGGGAATAAGGTAGGTATTAATTAGCTTAATATATAGCGGTCATTTTATATACTCTCTCTGTTTCTTTTATCTGTCATAAACCCATGTTATTTTTTATATGTCATTCTTGAACATTAAAAAGCATTAATTATTATTTTTTTCTAAAATTACTCTAATACTATATTCAATTCTTTTCTTGAAATTTATTATAAGGGAGAAATGTGAAGATATAAATTATAGGTAATTTTAAAAAAATAACTAATTTTTTTATTAAATTATATGAAATAACTAATTTTTTTGGTATGTGAGACTCGGTTATTCATGACAGATAATAAAAAACGGAGAAAGTAATTCTTAAAATTTAGTAATTTTGTTTTTCTTAAATTTAATATATATATATATATATATATATATAAGAAAACACGTGAAACAATTAGAGTTGTAAAGCTAAAGCAGTGAACGAAACAACAACGACATCAACAACAACAGCAACAGCAAGGTGTAGTGTGCCAAATAGTTACCTTTTGTTGTGACTCATGCTTGCAACCAGTGAAGCCTCCTTAAAACCCAATACTGACACTCTCTGTGAGAAAAAGAAAAGCCACCATTATTGAATCTGTCCTCTAGTTCCACCCCCTCATGTTTACATCTTGCAGTCTTTGGAACTCTTCAAATTCCAATTTGTTTCCTTCTCATTATATATATACATATCCATAATTTTTTTTTATCAAAACTAATTTTGTTAGGATATTGTGTATCTATATACATATATAATAAATAAAAAGAATTCAATTCATGCAATGCAATAAAGTTCCTATAATTTATTTCCTTGCATGCATATGCATGCATCCTTCTTATTCCTTCTCAGGCATGCAGATGCAGAGAAGACAAAACAAGAGAGTTGCATGCATGCATGCAAGTCAAACAAAGCACACTGGTTGGACATATCATGAGCCATTTATGATGTTCTTTAAAGTTTAAACCATTGGGTATAAAATATGTATATATATCTATGTAGACCAGAGAGAGAAAATGCATGCATATATGCATGCAAATCGAGGTAATGTTGTGGTGCTTTCCCACTGCTGTCATCTCAATAACTGTGAAATTGATTTCATTTCTCATTACTTCATCTTGTTTTGTTATGTAAAGAGAGAGAAGATGATCACTGAGAATGTTATCGGTAAAGACAAGTGCTTCTTTTTTCTTTCTTCTTTTGGTTGATTGAAAGTGAAGTAAATAGTAAATATTTATTAGTTACTAGTATGGAAGCCTTGCAGTAGTAGGGTTACAGAGAAAGACACAGATAGAGAGAGAGAGAGAGAGAAGGTGGTGGCGTGTAGAAGGAGAGAATGAGGTGATTTAAGGATGATGGGACACAAGTCATGTCATAAGCTGTGATTCCTTCGTACCCTCTGCAAGCTAATATTAGCATCTGCATGTCAGTATCTTATACGTATATTAAACTCTAGTTTTCACCTTTTTATACAGAAAAAAACAAATTAAACTTTTTAGTTTTAGTTAGTTATAACTTATAAGCTTAATGTTGGTCTTCTTATTTGATGTATAGTTTAAATGGTGCTTTGTTTTGTATTATGTTTTTGACTTAATGGATTTATGAAAACAAATCAAGCCTAGTCTTCATATATATATATATATATATGTTGGCAAAGTTGACTTGTTTGAGGGAACAATACAGATACTTCAGAGTAATGGTAAGAGACACCATAAATCTCACAATAAATTTGCTTTTTTTCTTTTTTCTCACTGAGAGAGTGAGAATGAAGAGAAATAAAGAAGACTGAGTCAGAGGCTTTTAACAAAATGAAAGCACCTTCACACAATAAATATCTTTCATTTAGTAATCACAGGCACAGTAATTGTTTGCTCAAACAGTAAAAGAGATGTGGGAGCAGCAAACAGTAATTGTTTTTGTGACTGGACCAAGGGATATAATATATATATATATATATATATAATCAATTCATTAAAAACTATATTCAGAGAATGATAAATTTTTCAAGCTTTCATATTTGTTTTACTAGTCTATATTCTTCACGTGGCATACGAACATTGTGGATGTGTTTGTGTGGCTAGGGAGAAGAGTTTTAAATTTCTTTGAATGCTGTTATAAAGAAGACAGGAAAATGGATTTATTATACCCCCAATATATATATATATATATATTTATGAACATTATTACTAAAGAGCCCACAATTAGAAAAAATATATATCTATTATTAATTATTTGACATATAATTTACTGAAAGAAAAATACAGTGTATGTATATAAATGAATTGTTTATGCAACTATATCATATCCTCATTGAAAGTAGGAGAGGATGCTAAAACCCTCAACTCAAAATTTAGGTATCTTTCACATAGGAAGGTACATGCATGAGATCTCTTGGTCTCAGAGTCTTTGAAGTTCTTCAAACAATACAATATCATCATGCAGAGGTTACATCAAGTCAAGTCAATGTTTGTTGGAGCCCATCTTAATTTGTTTCCTTTCATCCATACATATATATATATATATATAACCCTTCAAATAAACTTCAAATAATTTTATAATTCTCTTCATATAATGCCATATTTCATCACTCTTGTTTTGCACATAAATCATGCACTAATGATACTAAAATTGTAACTTCTTGTCAAGTATAAAAGCAAAACAAAAACAGTTAAGAATGAAATTTATTATATATCAATGAAGATGATGATCTAATTCATAAAAATAAGCCTGTTATTTTACCAAATAAAAAATGTGTGTATGTTTGTATATATATATATATATTTATATATATATAATTAAGAAAGAGTTTGATATTCGGTCAACTCGCTTCTCCAGGCTCCATCAAATCAAGAGGTTGCATGCGTCACTCTCATCAGGGCCACACCAAAGTACGTACTCAGGTCTTATTGTTTGCTTTCTTTTTAAGTTTTGATCTTCCCAAAATACACCCCACAAACAGGGACCTTCTTGTAAATTTCCCTTTTTTATCAGAGACAAGCTGAAAAATATGCCTTAGGGTTAGGGTTTAGGGTTTTACAGAGGATGAAAAAGATACTTAGAAAGGCCAACGTAATCTCTGCTGATAAGACAAACCAGTCCTTTTTGTTTTTTGAACTCTATTGTCTGCTGTTTGAAGTGTGACTAGACAGTTATAATCACTTCTCTCTTTCCATCTCTCCCTTCAAACCCTAACCCTAACCCTAACCCTAACTCTCACCCTATGCACTTGTGGTTAGATTTTGCATAGATTTTCTCTGGGAGTTCCCACCTATCTTTTTACCTACAATTTTGAGCATTTTCAAACCTGAAAGCTAACATTTTAGATAATAATAATATAAGTAATTAAACTGTCTGAAAATTCAAATAAATATATTTGGTTGAAGCAATAACTTGGTCATTGGAACAACTTGAATCAATATATGCATGATATTATTATTGTTATGTCCCAGCGGAGAATGTAAATTCAGTTACAGCTGGAGTTGGTGTTTCAATTCACGTCTTCTGGAATTTCCATGTTGATTTAGTGGCTCTGTCTCTAATCTCTTTAATTTGAGTTGGTATGATGGAAAGAGACTTCAAAAAGTTAGATCTTGATTGAATGACCATTTAAACATATGTAGATCTAGAGGATTTTTCCATCCTATATATTAACTCACACATGAGGAATGATGACCCTTTTTCAACCCATTTTTCACAAATACTAGATTTATATATTATGCATAATATATATATATATATGAAATTTTATTAATTGAAATAATTCTAATCTTATAATGGATGGGGTCTCTTGCATCTCCCGGCTCTCTTACCTTTTCCCCATTTACGTTGCTTCTGTTTTTGAATTCTTTCTGTAGTTTCATAGCTAGTGGACGTTAGTCTTGTTATTTTTTTGTATACTCTTTTTTAATTCTTGTGTTACAATACATATCATTTTTTTTTACAATAAGTTTATGGTTTATTTTTTTATCAAAAAATGGATGAGGTCTTATAAAAAATTGGGGAAAAATTATGGAAGAAAATTGATAATAATTAAGTAATATAATGGTTTAAAATACCAAAGACAACGAGGACACAAAGAAGAACATTGTGACAACCAAAACAATAATTAACAACAATTTTTTTCTCCTTCATCAAAACATATTATAATACTGAAATAACATTATACAAAAAAAAGACAACTTGAAATCACAAATTAATGTTAATTAGTGATCTATGAAAAAGAGCATATATTAGAATTGATCTTCAATGATAATAACAAATTTGACACTCTGAATCTTGCATCTCAAAAATTTATGCATTTATATGGTACTACATGTGGTATTTTCTTCTATTTCTATTGATTTATTTCAACGAATAAAGTTTATTATTTTCATTAAAATTAATAAAGAAAGAAATGTATCTTTTCTACACACATATTTAGACAAAGATCATTCTGAGAATTGATCAAAATAGATTAGTTTATATATATATCACAAGAGTGAACAGTGCTGAGAGAGTGAAAGCTGAACTTTGGAATGGAGAGACACATGCAGAGAGAGAGAGAGAGAGAGAGAGAGAGATGATGATGATCAGGTAATAATTAATTTAGTCAGGCAAATGGAGAAAGAGGAGGACAGAAAGCATTGTGTAGTAAGAGCACTGCGTGTCATTCCTTCTCATCAATGACACTCTATCCCCACCACACCCCTCCTCACTAGTAACCAGATGTGACTTCACTCTTCTCTCTCTCTCTCTCTTTTCCTTCAAACCTAACAACAAACAACCAATTATTAAAAACATACTAAACACTGCAAAAGCATGGTTGATAATGAACAAGATATATGTTTAATTTAACAACATCATGAAGAAGAAGAAGAAGAAGAAGAAGATGATGATGATGAAGAAGAAGAGAGAGAGCAAACATTGAAACCAAAATTGAATGCTTTTCTGAAAGAGCAACATCAGCATGATGACAGTACTACTCCATCTCCTTTCCCCTTCCTCTCAGACCTTTTTCCTATAAACTCTCCCTCTCTGCCCCCCCTCAACCATGCCTTTTGTCTCTATAACCCTTCTCTCTCTCTTTATATATATATATATATATATCTTTGTCCTCTCCCTTTCATGTATACTAGCTAGCATATAAGTAAAAAGGAAAAGGGGAAAGAGACAAAGAAAAAAACATCTTTCGATCATCAACATCATGCCTCAGGCTCCATCAACAAGGTGGTGCCCAACACCAGAACAACTAATGATTCTGGAGGAGATGTACAGGAGTGGGATAAGAACTCCAAATGCATCACAGATACAGCAGATAACAGCACACTTGTCTTACTATGGTAAGATTGAAGGCAAGAATGTCTTTTACTGGTTCCAGAATCATAAGGCCAGGGACAGGCAGAAGCTCAGGAGGAGACTCAGCAGACATCATCAGCTACTGCACCAACAACTTCATACTTTGGATGAAGCTTCTGCTCCTCCTCCTCCTCCACCTTCTTGTCTTCCTCATTACCTCCATACTCCATCTCAGCTTCTTCACCAGGTCTATCTTCTTCTTCAATTCTTCTCATCATAAACAAAAAACAAACTATATATATATATGTATATATATGAAGATGAAGGTGATATAGGTATGCAAGAGGTTGATTTTAGGGTTAGGCAGTACTGTCACCTTAGTTTCTTCAGCAAGTTTTCTCATTTAGCTTCTTGTTTTATTTATTTGATGATAAGAAGTTGAAGAGACTTAGCTTTTGCTCAAGAAATAAGTAAAGGAAATGTTTTAAGGTTAATTTGGTTCTTAGGGTTTTGATAGAATGTATTGGCAGCTCAATTTCTTCAGTAGGTCTTCTCCTTTTGCTGCTACTTTCAGATAATTTTTTTCAGAATGAACAAGCTATATGATAACAAGTTGAAGAAATTTTTTAGGATTAGCTTAAATTTTAGGGTTTTGATCATAAGTAAGCACTGCTATCTGATCAGTTTCTTGAGTAGGTCTTCTACTTTGATATTTCCTTTGTCATAATGAATAAACTGAGCTTTGCTAACCAAGAAATAACAAGTACATGAAATGGTAGAAGAAGTTTTAGCTAGGGTTTTGGATCAAAAGACTCAAAACTTAAAGCACTGCACTTCAGTTTCTTTGTCAGGTCTTCTCCTTCTGCTGCTGCTGCTGCTGCTGCTGCTCTCCTCTAATTTTCTCATAATGAACAAACTATAAGATAACAAGTTAAAGAGACTGAGCTTTTCTCAGAAAAGAAGTAAAAAAAGAAACTTATTTTCTAGGGTTTTAATCAAAAGCACTGCCATCTCAGTTCTTTCAACAGGTCTTCTCCTTTTGCAGTTCCTTTAATCTTTTCACATTGCACAAACTATCTCATAACAAGTTCAAAACACTGAGTTTCTCAAAAAACAAGTAAAAAGAATTCTCTACAAGAGTCTTTTTAGGGTTCTGATAAAAGAAAAAAACACACACAGAGACAATGCTGTATTTCATGGTTACACATTATGAATATTATATGAATTTTGATCACTCAGGATGCAAACCAACAAGCAATGAATTTACTGAGCAAGTTAGAAGCAGAAGGGATATCGGAAATGGCGACGACATCGAGCAGCATGAATTACAACAATGATTGGATGACGATGATGATGGCCGGTAACACCGGTATAATACCTCCATGCTGCAAGCCTCTTGAAACTCTAGATCTCTTTCCTACTAAAAGCACTGGACTTAGAGATGAATGCAGCACCTCCAAATCCTCATCCTGCTCCACATCTACCAACTAAATTTGCAACATTATTGCATCAATGTATGAATGTTATCACTAATTAATCCCTTGTTGTTCTTGTTCTTGTTCTTGTGCTGATGTTGTTGTTGTTGTTGTTGTTGTTGTTGTAGTTTGTTAGTGTAGAAGAAACTAGTATTTTAACTTTGTACGTCAATCTACATGCAGTACTTGTTTTGATTCGCTTGTTAACAAAATGGAAGACTTAAGAGTCTCTCTTTCTATGAGTAAACCTTCTCTAGTTTCTAAAAGCTGGTCATATTCAGTACCCTGAGAATTGAAGGACTAGTATAGAACCAGCTTTTATTGAATTATGTGGTCAATCCTACACAAAAACCTAGGCTTTCTTCTTCTTTGTATCTTCATCTCTCTCCATCTCTTGTGTCTCACTTCTTATGCATGCATGCATTTATTGGAACAAGCAAAGCAAAAAAGGGAAAGCAGGAGAAAGAAGGAATTCACAAGGTTCCAAGCTAAATATATAACTAGTTTTCTCTTCCTTGGGTTTTGGAGCTTTTTTTTAGCTGCCATTGCTAAGATGGGGAATAGCTCAAAACCCAAATCAGTTCTGATCAACAGTCAAGTACTTGTACAAATGTTAGCTTTTATTAGATTACTTGTAGATACTTTTTAATATATACTTGTCTTATTATAATAATAGATTTTTTTTTTTACTTGACACACTTGTAAAAGTAACAAAATTACTTGACAGTATTAATGTCCATTTACCCTTTTAATTTTTGTTTTACTTATAATATAATCCCTTTTTATAATGTATATTATTAACTATGGATGAGAAATTATGATTTGTTCAAAACTAAAACTAGATGCACATATGTAGTTGGTTTGAGCATAAAACATAAGAGTTTTTTTAAGTAAGAATAGAAAGGCATTTAAATATACTACTGTCCAGCTTTAAACATCAAAATCTATTTTTAGGGGGGAAATTCACAAAAGTGAAAGGGTGAAAAGTAATTTTGTTACCTTACAGGGAGTCACAAGAAAAGACCCTTATGATAATGGATAATGGAGCCACAAGCTAGAATCTAGTGTACATAAAAGGCAGGGTATATAGACTCTAGTAACAAGTTAGAGTCTTCCCTTCTATTGAATTTAAGCACTAGGTATAGAATTAGAGTTCAGATGGATTTCACTACTCATGGATCATTAATTCTCTCTTACCATGCAGTTTGAGACTTCAATGGAGTTCATTCAGTCTGCAAGGAAGTTGATGCTTTAATCACTGGTTTTTGCCATCTTGGGAAAGAAGAAAAAAAAAAAAAAGAATTAGGGTTTGTTGGTTCATAAAAATATAATCCCTAGGGCATAGACCAATCCCCCCATTCATTGGTTTAATTCTCTCTTACCATGCAGTTTGAGACTTCAATGGAGTTCATTCAGTCTGCAAGGAAGTTGATGCTTTAATCACTGGTTTTTGCCATCTTGGGAAAGAAGAGAATTAGGGTTTGTTGGTTCATAAAAATATAATCCCTAGGCATAGACCAATCCCCCCATTCATTGGTTTTATTGAAGTTTGTCTGTCCCTATGCTGCTTTTTAATCAAGTCCAAACCACCACATTAAATAAATAACTAAATAATAAAACAAAAAAATATATAAGAGAGTTTAGAACTAGGTAATATATAGTTTACATTTCACACAGCCACGCATGGAGTGGTAATTTTCACAAAATAATTGGAATATAATGAATCAATTGAAAGATACATCATGTATATATAAAATATATATATATATATACTGCATGAGATTTTTACCATTTACTTTTACCTCTGTTTCTTTAATTTATGGCACTAAGAGGTGGCCTTGAGGTGTCATTAGTATGCAAATAATGCTTTGCATCTCCATTGGCTGGCTTGGAAGGAGACTTAGCTTCCCAAAATGACTTCAATAGCTCTTCAAAGGGTGGAGTTATTAATTCCTCTATAGATGTCATGCTGGGCAGATTGATTCCTCTTTTCTTTGGGGTTGAACAAGTTGGTTCATCCACCTGGGTAAAATAGCAAGGAAACAATGAGAATGATGATGATGTTTCCTCTATAAATATTTATAATGCAGTAAGAGCCTTACCATGTAATCATCAACCAAACATTTCCCTGCATTCTCAGAAAGCTCCATGATCTTGTGATTATGGCCAACTTTCAATTCCCTCAACTGCTCGCGAGCAGGGGCAATTATGAAATCGACATTGGCACATGCATCATGATCGAGTTTCAGAGAACCTGGAAACAATTAATGTAAAATCAAGTTTAATCCTTTGATTGATATATGTTAATAATAAAAGCAGAAATAGTTTTTACATTCAATGGAGGAGAGGATGGCTTTGTTTGCAACATCAACATCTTCGAGAGTAGTTGAGACTGCAGATGATAATCTTGAATGTAATTGTTGATTGTCTTCTGTTGCACTCCTGTTATGAGGAGAAAAAAGTTTTTCAAAAAACCAATGGAAATTAATATGGTCAGATTGCAGTGATAGATATAAACTACCTGATAATGGATTCTACAGATGATAGATTTTCTTTCCCAAGGCTAACCAGAGCACTTTGAGCATTTTGCCATTGTTCTGATCCCATTCTTGCTTTAGCCAGGCTGCAAGGTCCCACATAAAGTAGGATGAGAAAGGCAGAATCCAAAGTTAAAAATGAAATAAAGGATTCCATTCCAGTATTTTTCATACCAGTGCCTAAAACCTTCTTCCATGGAGCATTTGCTGCTTTCCACCGCTGCTGTATTGTCTTTATAGTTATTTTCTGTTTCTTTCATGTGAACAGCCCATTGTTCTTTGGCTGATAAAGTAAATTCCCGGGCAGTGGACATTTCTTTCTGTAGACTACTTGTTCTCTCAGCAGCAGCCTCTCGAAGACCATCAACTGTTGTTTGTACCTAAAACAAATGTGGAATATCAGGCATATGGGAACTGTGGGCATTGCAACTGTTTTTTCATTCATTTTTGTTTAAGATTGTTCAAATATTGAAGCTTGCCCAAAAACTTGCCAACTTCTCACTCTCGGATGCCCATTAAAACACACCTCAATCGTTAGGCTCCTCTAAAACTTGAGCCATCAAAAGCAAAAAGAAAGCTCAAAAGCTTGGGTGGAAATAAAGCAAGAGGAGATTTGAAGTACTTCCAAAGTAGAGTTAGCTTTGGAGAGTGATTCAACAACTTTAAAAATGAAAGGATATTCACTCCAAAATCAAGAGGACAGCCATTCTACCAAAGGCAAGCGACAGTAAAGCCCAACCATTTCTCAGACAAGAGAGGTTTTAAAAAGGAGATTTATTCATGTTGATTTTAAGCAGAATGGCAGCTCAAAAGCTTGGGTGGAAATAAAGCAAGAGGAGATTTGAAGTACTTCCAAAGTAGAGTTAGCTTTGGAGAGTGATTCAACAACTTTAAAAATGAATGGATATTCACTCCAAAATCAAGAGGACAGCCATTCTACCAAAGGCAAGCGACAGTAAAGCCCAACCATTTCTCAGACAAGAGAGGTTTTAGAAAGGAGATTTATTCATGTTGATTTTAAGCAGAATGGCCGTTCTTCAAAACTTACCCTCGCTAAAACCTACCCTCGCTCTAAAAAAAGGATACAAAATCCAACTACTATGTTCTAAATTAAAAAAATCCTTTTTTCTATTTTTGTGAAGAGTTCATGGCATTTTTCTCATTTATTTTTATATTTTAACATGTTAAGTTGATCTTAGAAATCCACGGTATGCATCTTCTTTGCAAGCATATCACCTTTTTGCACACCCTCTGTCTACCCTTGTTATCTACTCACCAATACAAGTGTCTGTTCAATATTCAGGGTTTGAGTTATAGTTCAAGTCGAGAATGTTTGAAGAAAAAGAAGATATGCACCAAACTACGCATGCACACCTAATCAAGAGTGATCAGCATCACAATTGGCACTTATATTTGGGTTAAAGGGATGTTAAACATCAACCAAACATTTAAATATTATTATGGATTTCTGTGCCTTTTCAAACAGTTTTCATGTATATTTCTGCCCAAAGGATTTAAAACTACTTGCTTAATGAAGCTAAAACCTAAAATAATTTACTAATAAAAGATGACTGCATGCTTTTCAAATAGAAATAAATTTCACCATACCAAGTACAGATTTTGAAGCATATAATCAGAAACTGAAAATATTGATAAGAGTGTCAGGTACCAGTATTTTCTTCCTGGCATTTGAACCAGCTAGCATCTCCGCTACTTTCTCAAGCAGCTGCCTTTCTTCATTAGCAGCACACTCCTGCAAGCATAAAATACAAATTGTAAGAAATGGATTTCGTATTCCCATAACCAACTAACAGTTTATAGGGTTTGGTAGGTCACCTCAAATCTCTTCTCAAGCTGAGAGAGTTGCTGATCATGTATGACTTGTGTTTCCTTCAATATTTTGTTCAAATTAGAATCATGTACATCTAAAGTATGGAAGAAACCAGTCACAATCTTTGCAATAGATCGCGTTGTTTCCATGGCTCTGAGATGCCCCTGTTTATAGTGATGAAAACAAATATATTTGAATCAGCAAAAATTAAGCTTTAGAAATGAACCTATATAGTGAAATATCTTTTAGCTCTCTGAAGTAGAGAAGCCAACCTCTTGTTGCCGCTGTGCAAAAGCAGACAATTTATCTTCTTGCTTAATGAGGCCATTTTGAAGTTCATTAATTAACTGTCCAGCTTCTGCAACAATGTCCTTAAAGGACTGTAGCATAGACAAAGGTGATACACTTGCTAATCCACTAAAATTTGAACAAGAAATGAAGAACAACTTGAAAAGTAATAGGTGGCGATGCTTACATCATCAAGTGCAGAGAAATGCAAGTTCACTTGAGAGTTCAGTTTCTCACAAGTTGATTGAGATTTCTTGTCAAGTTCACTGGCTAAATCATCCAACGTTCTAATGCCAGAACAGAACATAATTTGCAGTTTTTTGACCCTCCCTCTAAGCTCTTCTGTAGCCTATATGTGCATAACAGAGACATGAGAAGAATTTGCATGTATTACATCTAAAATGTTAGAGTGATAAGATCAAAACTACCTCAGATTTTGTAGATACAAAAGATCTCATTTCTTCTTCCATTTCTTGTAGATGGGTCTCATGTTGCATTACAGAATCTGAGACAGTTTTATGAAGCATATCCAGCTGCCGAATCAACTGAGACTGGAATTTCTGAACGAGAATCTTGTTTCCATCCTCTATCTTATCTTTACGCTCTGCCCACAATGAGATATGGTAATTTTAGTAGAAAGACATAGCAGTCTACAAGAAATAGCAGTATATCACCTACAAAATACCAGATTTCTTAGATTAAATAAATGACTGACCAATTTTAGAAAATAAGCCTGAAACATCAGATGCAGTTTTCTCCAGCTCAGATCGAAGATCATATGTACGTTCCACAAGGGCTTTCTCTGCAAGAAAAGAAACAAAACATCATTATTTGAGTAATTGCATGTGAAGGAAAAGTTCCTTTCAAGAAACGAAATTCGCACCACAGGGTGAACCAGATTGAAATGTAAATGAATGATTAAGAGACTGATTGTTAACAAGCCATACCAGATACATAAATTTCTAATGTTTCAGTCCATGGCTCACCTGATTTTAGGAGATTAGATATTAAATATTCCTTTTCTTTAATCAAGGAATTTGCCTGTTTATATCTTCCTTCTAAGTCGCACAATGCATGTTCTGTGACTTCCAGCTTTTTCTGTTGTGGGAGCATAAAGCATTAAATAAAGAGCTTCCAAGGTTCAATATGCAGTTTGTGGAACCATAAGCAGAAACCTCACCTGGGACTTTTCCAGTTTGCCGCTCAACTCAGAAGTTAACAATAGCTGAGAATCATAGAGCTCTTCTACCCCAATCAATTTCTGTTTGAATCTTATACTATCAGCATTGGAACACTGCTAGCTGTTATCATATGAAGCATAAGATCAAATTACCAAAAAATTACCTTCTCCTTGGATTCCAGATCAAGTTCCAAGCGCTCCATTTTCTCTGCCATGGCCTAAGGATACATTCAACAATTGATAACTATTTTCCTTAATGAATCCTAACATTAAAATGAAAAACAACTAGAACCACAAACCTTCTTTTCAGCTTCTTCAAGCAGATAATGATCCCGTGGTATGTACACCCCATTTTTCTCTCTTGCAGCATAAACCTCTAAAAAGATTAGTATGTCAAAAAATTGTCCGTCTGAAGTCTGAACAACCAAGATATCTCATGCATGTATATATTACAGAAAGCGGTGCTGCTTGAGAACTATTCTAGCACCCAGTTTATTTATGACTCACAACTATCTTATTCCCCACATCAGATGCAAATGGCAGTTCAACTCTTTTCTAGGTCTGTTGGAGTTAATTATTTCAAAATTTATTAATTGGAAAGTTTAAAACTAGATGACTTCTACTGCATATACAGACAAATTCTTAGAATAACCATAGCTGAATAACAGGGGAGTCCTTAGAAACTCCATTGAATATTGATGTCAAGGGTGAGGGATGAACAACATGGAGCTTTGTGTTTGAGAAAAAAGATCAATAGAATTCACTTTGCAATGCCAAAATAACCTTGTTTAAGGCGGTCAATTTCAGAGTACAAATCCTTCATCAGGGCAGATTTCATCATCTTCTGGTTTATCTGAATAATAGGAAAACATATGGTATTAGGTATGATATCTAGAATAAACAATTTAAACTTGCAATTGGCAAAACTATAAAAGAAGCATTTACCTCTGGTTTATTCTTAATATTTTTGGCACGATGTGCATAATCTAATGTGCTCAGGGTCTCTTCCAGACAGTAGATGGAGGGAGATATGGTAGCAATAATGCAAGTCTTTGTTTTCCCTCCCAAGGAATCCCTCAGCAATCTAGTCAACTTGCTATCCCTAAAAGATCCCCCAAAAAAAAAAATCTTTAACAAGAATTGCCTCAAAACAGCCTCAACTTAAAAAGTTAAGAGCAAGATGATTACAAACAGAAGCACCTGTAAGGAATGTGGCAAGAGTGCTCAACAAGAGCATTTATGATACGACCAAGTGTAAGCAAGCTCTTATTAATCTCTCCTGCTTCCCTTGCTCTGCCCTGCATGGCAAATACATGGCACCCAGCACAAATAATAAGGATATGGTAAAGACTTGCGCAACTTAATAATTGAATTAATATATTTTAACTAAATTTAAATAAGTGTCCTTCCCACTTCAAATAGAATGGAGATCCACCCACCTCTTTAGCACCTGATCTTGATATGTTCTCTGAGCCAGCAAGATCCACAAGATTAAGCTTGCCACATCTGATCATCTCCTCTCCCTCAGGTGTACACTCCTTAATGTGAATTGTGATGGAAAATATTGAGTGTGATCGGCTACTCTGCTTATTAAGCAGAGTTTCTGCAGTGCGCCTTTTTGCAGACCCTTTATCCAGAATCTTATAGATCTCTCCAGCGGAGCTAACTATCTCCTCCTCCAGTCCTCTCACAAGCACACCACCCTTCCCGTCCTCCATGAGAGCTATTGGTTTCCTAGACTTGTCATCAGGCAATTTCGACTCTTCCATTGCCAAAAGATCAGTTATCTCCTCATTGTACAGTTCAAGAAATGTAACCTTCATATTGTAATCAGCACTCTGTGCCTCAAGTATATCAAATATTCGCTGAACAGCCCTCGGAATAACACCGGCATCACTGGGGAGTTTTCCATTCTACAATGTAACTCCAAGATAACTAGTGAAGACCATAACATCAGATGATTTAAATAAGATAAGAATATGACCAAATATACCTTCATCTTCCTCCCTCCTCCTTCCATAGTATAAGTTTTTCCAGTCCCTGTCTGACCGTAAGCAAAAATGGTGCAATTGTAACCCTCAAGGACCTCATTCACCACCGGAGAAACAGCGGCATCAAACAAATCCTTCTGTTGAGATGTTGGCCCAAAGACCTTAATGTATTCACCACAATTACAACTTTTTAGGCGATAAGTCAACAGATCATCTAAGAACTGAGATAAATAAAATTTACTATGACAAAAGAAACACAAGAGGCTTTGCACCTTATCAAAAGCAAAGGTCCTGTCAATCTGCTTGTTGGCAATGTTCTGGATGGCTGTGACCTCTCGCCGTAGCTCATTGCAAGAGATGACTACCGGTGTGTTCACCCTCAACTCATCCTCGCTCAAGGGTCTTCAAATATCAAAATACCGCAAAAAGAAATCAAGAAAAAACACACGCACATGAGAATTTTTCATTAAATTTGAATGCATTTGTGTTCCAATACCTGCATCGAAGAAGGACCTGGATATTGACCCCCTTATCCTTGTCATGCTTGCTCGCACTCCCATTCTCAGTGGATCGGAGATCCCTTCCCCATTTCTCACTCGATTTAGGAGTGACCGAAGGCGACATCGTCACTGAGCCCCCTCTTCTATGCTCCATTCAAACCAAGACCAAAAACTCGAAACTACTTGATTACCACAATAAACCAAGAAGAACAAAAAGTCAAAATCCATCCAATTCTAGCACCAAAACTCAAGATTCTCAAACCCTAATTCATTCCATAAAACTACAATTCCAGCAACAAACCCCAACATTATTGAACCAAAACTCATTCTACAATTCAAAGATCAAAATCGATCACGAAAAAGAAAACAAATTCAAAGAACAGCGCACCTGCGGATCGACGACTGCCGGAGATCAAGCTCGTTTGTGTGACTTTGATGAGCAATTCGAATGCCGAGAAAACTAGGGTTTCGAAGACAACGATGAGACGAGAGTGAGAACGATAGCTTCAGCTCGGAGACCTTGCTCTTCTCTCTCTCGGCGTTTATATATACAAGTAACTCTCCGTTATTAACGCCGTTAAAACGGAGCCTTTTTTTCGTGAAACAAAAGAAGGCATTCCTGACGGCGTCAAAGAGCCGTTGGAAACTGGGAATTCGACCGTTGTCACTTCAAATTCGTGACGGCGTGAGGGAGACGTTTTCCCTTCTATTGATTTGAAAAAATAAGACAAGAAAGCCATTGGTTTTTAAGATATTTACTAACCATGCCACTGAATGTGATGATTATAAGGAATCTAATTGATTAAGGTGTGGTTTAATAATAACTACGCCAGATCATATCTAGTGATTCAGTTGTATGTCATGATTAAGATTCCTTAATAAGTATATTGGTATTAATTAGGAGTATATCTCTATGAAAAGCTTTTAAGTTTTATAAGAAGCTAAGCACTAGTATTTTTAAACTTGAAGTAATTGCATTGGTTAGGAACAAATGCTAGTTTTATTTTTTTTTATTTAATTTTATTTTCTGAGAATGATGCCACAATCCGTTGTAGTCTAGTTGGTTAGGATACTCGGCTCTCACCCGAGAGACCCGGGTTCGAGTCCCGGCAACGGAATTTTTGTACAAATAATTATTATAGGCCTCGATTCTTATTCGAGAGATTAACTTATTATGATTTATATATATAAATTATTATTTATTTTTATTATTAATGAATATTTTTTTGACAGCAAGACATTGGTTGGAACTCAAAATACATGCTATTTATATATAATAAATAAATAAAATAAAATAAATGTCATCAATCCCCAAATTAACAACACCCGGCCAAATACATTATGACATTTCAAGAAATTAAATAAAAATATTTGCATCGCACCATAATATTACCATCCAAGACATAATGAACCTGATTACTTATTTATTTATTTTTCTTTTTTTTTTAATAATGGACAAGTAATTTTGTCAATTATATAATTGTCTATTAATGTGTTCAAATTGCCGTCCGGGTTCATCCAAACAATGTGTCTTATTCACCATTTATAACAATTAATACAGCTGTCAACCTTTCTATTGTTATCTTAATTTGAATTTATTTATTATCCATTGAAAATTAATCATTATTTCTGCCCCTAATTTTCAAAAACTAATTTTTCGATAAAATAATATTTGAAAATACGTATATCATCAAACTAATTGTCAATTAACACCGCACAATTTTTTTTAAAAAAATCAAACATTATTGTACCTTTTTGACTTACAAGTGAGGTGCAAAAAAAATCTCAGCCGTCAATTAAACATTAGGATCAATCCAACGGCGTAGAACATTCTTCGCTACGAAGATCGTAATTTATTGGTAGAAGTAAGGGTAATATTGGAATAAAATATGAGGAGTCCACGGAATCTCTACAATTGGGCTGCTGGAATCTTACGATAAACGCGCCAGCAAATTCACACTCTTGTCATGATGCCCTGATTTGCATCTTATTACCAAAATACCCTTTTGCTTTTTATATATATGATCCCAGAGATATACTCTTTGCTACTCTGGTTTCTCCGAGAGTCCCTCGTTCTTCTCCGAAATCAAGTATGAATTTTTATGCTTGTTCTTTGATTTTGTGTTTAATTCCTTGTGAAAAGTTGGTTTTTTTATGTGTTTCCTTTTGTGTTCTATGGTGATGTTTGTATGCCTGTGTTTCGCCAAGTTTTGTTGATGATCAGCCAAGGATGAGTGTTTTTAGGGCATCGAATTGGTTTTTAATTGTAAATTTTTGAAATTTATTGTTTATTTCTCCTATAGTGTATTAAAACATGATTTTTTTTTGTTTATTTGTGTAATCTATGGTGTTGTGCTGGTCTGTATTTCTCTGTTTATTTGGCTGATAAATCACAAAGGGGTATTTTTTAGGGCATCAAACTGGTTTTCAGTGTGAATTGTTGAGATTTTTTTCTCAAATATTAATCTTTTGGTTGATCATGTTGATTTTATTTCTGAAAAGGCATTCTTTGGAATTGATTGGAAAGGTAAGTTTTTGGCACAATTCATAGATTCTAAATCATTAATTTCACTCCATGATTTATGTTTTTCCTTTTATTTTTTGGTATCGGTGAATAAGTATGGAAATCAGGAGCATAATATGGAATATGGTTGTAATTTTGGTATGTGAAAAATTTGCTACTAATATTTTAGGAGTGTGATTGATTTTGTAGGAATACTGCATGATTTTTTTCTCCTTTCATTAATTCAAAAGATCAGGATGTTTTTCTCTTTATGTTTGTCACTTTCAATGATGATTTTCAGGGGCTTTGCTAGATAAGCCATGGCTCTTAGTCAGACTGCTCATTTTGCTCTTGCTGTGGCATTCTTTGGATCACTGGCTTTTATTTTGGGCGTAATTGCTGAAAATAAGAAGGTTAGATCTTTTTAATATTTGAGTTGTTCTAAGCTTGTTTTCTTCTTTGTTTCATTAATTTCTCTGTCCAATATTTCTGAAAATGCTTGAATGTCCTGCTTTTCATGTATGGAGTAAGTTTTTATCTTTTTACAGAACTTGTTCACCAATCTCTTGGTTTTTTCGACTCGTTTGTGGGAGCATTCATCTTTGCTATGCTTCTTTTGTAGATATTTTTCTGACAAATTTATAATTGCCTTGATGAGTGATTCAAAATGATGGAGCCTTTGTTCAATTCAATGTTGCTGAGTAACTAATTTTCTTTTTATCCCTTTTGAGCTGTTGAGTATAATTATTGCTTATAGTTTAATGCTGTTGAATTAACAAAATATATGTTTCATTTGTCTCTTTTCTCATGCCATCTTCTTTGCTTTGTTGATTTTATACACTTGTTTTCTCATTCATGTCCATGCAGCCGCCTTTCGGAACGCCAATTCCAGGAAAAGGTGTGATTGTTTGCAGCTACCCGAGCGATCCGACTATCGCATTGGGTATCTTATCTGTAGTGTGTCTTTTCGTTTCAACAGCCATTGGCTTTGTTTCTGTGTTCTACCCATACAAAGGGAAGCCTATTGAAAAGAAGGTTTTGTTCCAGAATACTACATTGCTTGTATTCTTCATTATTGCGATGTAAGTTACTCTCCTCCTGATAATCTTCACAATGATTATTATACCCGAGAACTTGAAAAGTGGGCTTTGTGAATTCAGGGCAGTGTTTGCTCTAGCTGAGGGAATGATGATGTGGGCTACCATCACCGAAGGCCTTCATCTATCCCGCAAAGTGCATCATGATCTTCAGACAAAATGCCCGACTGCGAAGACCGGCCTCTTTGGCGGAGCAGCATTCTTGGCTCTTGATGCTGCTCTGTTCTGGCTTGTCTGCCAAATGCTGACACAGAATGTGAGGGCTGATCACTTCGAAGAGGACGATCCGAAAGGTGACTATGGGCAAGTGCTTGCCACCGATTACGACACCAATGGACTCGGCCAGGCAGGAGGCAAAGTGTGATCCAAAATTGGGATCATTAGGGTGCAAAGACTTTGTCATTGATATTACTACCATTTGTAGCTATCTGGACAGAAATGAAGTTATATATGCTCTGTAGTTTGTCAGGTTTGTGTTAAGTAAAGAATCAGAACTAAGAAATCAATAAGATCATCTTGGTGTTAAATACATTTGTTTTCTGCATGGCTTTTATAAGTTCAATTCGGTATCATTGCATTACAACATGATTAACTTTTTGATAAGAACCTATAGTCCGATTAATATTAGGTAGCATAATTTTGCAGGACAGAATCAGATGCTTAACCCATGTTAAGATTATATTCAATCTGTTGGTGATTACAAACAGGTAACCAATATTTGTACAAAAGAGATTTATGATAAAAAATGTCACCATCAAACATGAGGAACCTAGTATTTATTGCATATATATTCCCGTACATCAACATGCCATCACCAATATCACCATCAAACATGATGAATTTAGTATTTATTATACATATTCCAGTGCATCAACAAGCCAGACTAAGAAACTTAGATACTTGTTCACAAGGATGATACATCAAACAACTAAGACACGGTGGACAACAAACAACAAACACCAAACTGATCCTTCCTGCAATCTTCAGATTCCTTATTTAAAATATTTAATATTTTTTACTTGATGACACTCTTAATGCTTCGCAAATGCCTACGATACAGAGACGCATTCATGCCACCTGCATCATAAGATGCTTATTATCATCAGGGATGAAAAATAATCGCGTGAAATTTAGACAATTATAAGAGTTAATGATTAAACCTGCGAAGAACACGGAGGTCTCTTTATTCAATCTGAGACGAAGGGAAGAAAAATAAAAAAAAGAGCAAGAGAAAAATGAATTAGGCAAACTTTGTAATCAATGACTAATTTATGAATTTGAGACAGGTGATAAATAACGCACTCCAAATCGCTTCTTAGTTACGGCAAGCAGCTCCTGAGGATCATGGCGGGTTTGAGTGTAGGCATCTATGTTGTTTGACTCCTAAAAAGAGGTCATGCTTATAATTAACAAATGTCGAATGCCAATCAAGAAAACAACCAAAATTATGTACTTGTCAACCAATGTATTCACAGAACCAAACATATGAACCAAGTAGACAACATATAAAGCTGTGGTTCTTTGATTAGTGGAGTGAGCTAGAAGTGATCTTGGCCATACCTTAATCCATAAATCCAGCTTGGGCCTGCCTTTGGTAATATCATAGTTCTTAACCTCCAACCAGAAAGTTTGAAATCTTTCAATAAATGGGGCATATGCTATATCCACCTGCAATTAGCATTCACCAAATCATCAGAATTCTGGATAGACAAAAGGAGAGCCTTAACACAATTCAGTAGTCATTTGCTCTAAAACATTTCTGTTGGATATCCAGCAAAAGATGAACAATAAGCCAGAATCTTGTTGCATTAAATCGTTTATCAGGACTGTCGATGATTTTTCCTTAAACATGAATTGGTTCACAACAGAAAGACTATATAATCTAATAATCAATATCCCAAGCAAAAGGAAGTAAATTAAGAAGAAACAGAACTATAAGCTTCTTACCAGACTGAATGGACCGAGAAAGAAAGGCCCATCATCAAATTTCGACAGCGCATCCTCTATCTTATCATAAGCAGGACCTATAATACAAAGCAACCTCGCAAATCAATATATATCAGAACAAGGCCTTTCTCACGTTTCCTCATTCCAAGAAACAATGCTGATAATAGGAAAAAGTCAAGTTAATTTTTCTCACCAATTTCTTTCTCCACATCTCCAGTGGAAGTAAAGGCTTTATAATTAACAAGATTGAAGGTGTCCGAGTAAGAGAACAATTCCTCGGCAAACTCCCTCTTTGCAGGATCCTATATAGATTTTAAGACCAATCTTTAGTCTTGAGCTTCTTAAACAGTTTGCAACTTTTTTTAAAAAAAAAAAACACTAAATGTGATACTTCAGATCATGTTAATCATACATCAGGAAGCAAAGCAGGGCCTTCAAACTGCTCATCAATATATTTGATCAAATCCAAACTCTCTCCTTTTACCTCATTGTTATGCTCCAAAGAAGGTACCTAAATTGAAAGCATCATCTATCAGTGAGCCCTAGAGACATCATCGTTGGAAAAATTAAACATACACACAAAATGTTGATGAACAACACCAGCACTAAATAAACCAAAAGGATCAAAAACAAGCTATGCACAATCCAAAAGACAAATCTGCATCCAAAAGAACATAAATCTAATACCTTATTTCCAGGGTAAACTTTCTCCTTGTACCAAGAAGGCCTATTTTGCAGATCAATAGGGACCAATTTTATCTTCTCCTGCAATCCCTGCTCACAATAATAATCAAACAACAACACTCAAACATCAAAACCCCCATCTCCCAAACAAAATTAAAGAAATCTCAGATCAAAAGAAGAACCTTGACGTTTCTAGCAATCCAAGTGCGTTGGGCATAAGGACATATATAAGATACATACAACCTTCAATCCATAAACCACAAAATCACCAAATCATACAACAAAATCACAACTTTAATCAACCACAAAGAAAAAAAAAAACAGAAGAAAAATTCACCTCGTTGTTCCATCAAACAAATTTGGTGGACTGGAAGTGGAATCCAACACAGGAGGCAGCACTTCCTTCACAAATCTATAAAATTCATCAAAAAAAAACAACAGAAATCAATCAAAAACAATGAATAAATTCAAGAACTGAATCAAAGTTCACAAATTTCTAGCACTTTACCCGCTTGACAGTGTTGCCATTCTCGTTCTCAATCTCTTAACCTTTTTCGTGTGTGTTGGGATTCGAGAGCTTGGTGGAGTTAATATATGCATTTGGGTCCAGTGAATGGGGCCGGATTGGCGTCTTGATTCAGTGGAGGAGGTTAGAGAAAGGGTCCAATTGGCAGGTTAATGCAGAATATGATAAAATGAATGTGACAAACATTGGAAATGGATGAAATTTTCATTTTTGTCAAGCCATTATATCACATTTGCTAATCAGTGACATCATTTATATGATTTTAAATTAATTTTACTTCATGTTTCTGTATGCGTACAAATATTGGTACAAATTCAGATATATATATATATATAATGAATAAATCATAATTTATTTATAAAAAAAACAACAACAATAAAATTTTGGTAAAAAAAATAATAATAAAACTAGACCGACAAACATAAATGATAAACATAACACAACAAATTAAAAAGTTAAGTTACAAACTAGAAAAAAAATATTAAAACTATCATTTTTTTATCCGTCAGAATTTTTTTAAAAAAATAGATAAATCACATTATAAAAAAAGGTAGTACAATTTATTACAATAAAAGTCAAAAAAACAAACCAACGAAATAAAGCAAGTAAGAAATTAAATCACCAGAAATGATCCGGACAAAAATTCTCAAAAACAACCCTGGAAAAAGGATCTTCTACTAAAGAGACCCTAAAATTAAATTTAATATGCCAGAAGTGAAAATAATTAAATAAAATAAAAACTAAAATATATACAGAGAAACAACGAAACAATGAAGAAATTAAAAGAAGAAAGTTGGGGCAGCAGATCGCAAAAAATGGATTTATTTTTTTATCAGTTATAAAATATAACTCATTTTTTATTGTACCAATTAATTATATGAATTTTTTTATAAAAAAATTGCATGTGGTTCATAAACTGAACATTTAAAGAGATTTAAATTTAGGGATTGATGACTCGATTTTTATGCACAGCTTTTAATATGGCGGATGTTCTTTACCGATTGTATATTTTATCGAAAACCTTTGAGACACATTGAGAGAGCAATAAATAAATAAGTTTATTTTATTTTCTAAAACCCCGTTAAACTTTTTATTTTGTCAATTTTCTTTGTAAGGCCACTTAACCATCTCAGTGGTTTTGTGCAACGCATACAATTTTGTTTTGCATGCTACTTTATATTTATACTTTTTTTTTTTAATATTTTGAATTTTTTTTTTTTGGGATGAACGGACAGGTCACAATTAAAGAGGAGCTCTCACCTTGAGATGGGATTCAACCTTCCGTGTTTGTCTTAGTGTTAATAGACTAAGAATGTTGGTATATTTTTGGAGGTTTATCTGTTTTTTTTTTAAATTACATATTAGGTATTCCATTGCCTTATGAAACGTCATGCATGATGAGATATGGTGCACAATGACTAAATTCTCTCAAAAATTCATGGGGAAAAAGTTTGGAGCGGGAATAACGCTCAAATTGCAAATCCCCAGGCAAAATCTATGTTGTCAAATCCAATCTGGTCATACCAGTTTGGCCAAAAAAAAATCAGAAACCGGCCATGAGATCGGTCCGGCTACCTCTTTGACTCGGTGTTGAATTAACTCAAGTAAAAACGGGTGATTTGGCCGGTTAGCCTAAAAACCGGTCGGCCCGGCCAGATCTCCCAGGCTAAAAGAAAATATTTTTTTTAAAAAAAAATTTCGGTGGTGCAAAAGAAGTGAAAGAGCGGAGGAGACGAGGGAGAAGCTGGTGGTGAGACGAGGTGAGGGAGAGGCTGTGAGAGGGACAAAAATAAAAAAAAACTGAGAAAGTGAGGATATGGCTGGAGAGAGAGAGAAAGAACGCCCGTATGAGAGAAAGTGCGGATCTGGCCGAAGAGAGAGAGAGAGTGTGTATGTGAATGTGTGCACGTGATTATTTATATATTTATTTATTTATTTTGTAAGTCCCGAAAGTATCCTAGGGGTGAGACAATGTGATGTGATTAGAATTATTAGGGTGTTTTTAAAATATTTTATATTTTTAAAAAATCAGTATATAAAATTAAAATTTTAAATATTAAGATTAATTGTAAATCAAAGAAAAGATATATGTAAATAAAGGTTTAATTATCATATTTAATTAATTGTATTTTTTTAATTATTAAATTATAAGTTATATTATTTTTATTATTATTAATTATTATAATATATTTTTTAATTTTTTTTATTAATCTTGGTTCAACCCCGGTTTAATCTGGTCAAACCTATTGATCCCTGATTACTGTGAATGATCAGGTCAATGTCCGGGTCTGACAACCTTGATAATAATAATATATATATATATATATATATATATATATATTACGGGTGTGTGCAGTGCAACAACAACACAAACACCGGCGATACCGGCCTTAATCACTCCGGCCAATCTATGCAAGGCAACCTCACTCCATCCGTGCTCATCCTCAATCATCTCCACCACCTTCATCTCAATCCCCATCCCTGAATTCCTCAGTTCCTTCAAGCACTTGTCTAATCTTGACCTCAGCTGAGCAGTATCTGAGCCTAGTCGGCAACTTCAGCTCCTCATGTTCATTGCTAATTAAAACTGATGACGAGCAAGTTGAAAGGAATGGTGGAATATGTTTTGGATCAGCATTTGGTTGGTGCTGGGATTTGCAGTTTAGTTTGTGGCGTATTAATGTTCAACAAACCCCGGATAAGGAATCGCAGGAGGCGTAAGAAGATGCAGGTTAACTGTTTGAAGAAATGCCTTTTAAAGATGTAGATTAACTGTTTGAAGAAATGCCTTTTAGAGGAATCCTTATTCAAGAAAGCTTTGTTTTTTCACTTCATGCAGTTCATTTAATTGTTCAGCTACAAAGCCAAGGCTTTCGGTGTTCCTGTTCCAGAAAGCAATTGTACGCCATGCTTGTCGATTATCAGAACTAGAAGACACTATTCTATGCAAGTACTCTGGAGAAATCCATTCTACAAGATCTTTTCTTGCAGCACCACAGTGAGTACCATGTGCTTATAATTTTATATACTATTATAAGTTTGATTTTGTATTAGTTTTATAAACATCTAGAAGTTATTTAGTTTTTATGATGATATCAAAAGGTAACCAAACTGCAACTTCAATTGCACTCTATGTCACATTTGCGTAGGCTGCTCGCTTCTGTGTCACTCTACATCCTGCACATCAATGGTCATCTTTACCGTCTTGATTCACTCTATTATACATTGATATTACAGCGAATTTCATTCCCCAACTAAAGCCAGGCGTGTATCATGTGCCATTGCATCTTTCTTTATCATGATTTCATTTAATGTTAGTTTTGTTATCATCTTCAATTACTAATATTTTGTTGTTAAACTATATGCCTATATATGTATCTTCTTTTATTAAGTTATTTCAGTTCTATCTATTTATCCTGAGAAGTGGTTAGACATATGTGAGAAATGCTATGTCAAACAAAAAGCTTTCCTGAAATCCCGTCCCGAATGATGTGGCATCCACGTCAGATGGTGTGAGATGTGGTTGTGACGTGGATGCCCCGTCACTCAAGATGTAATTTTGGGAAAGCTATTTAATTGATTTAACATTATTTAACATGCATATCTATATATCTATAAACTGGGAGAGGATGGCCGCATTTGAGATTGTGATCTTGCAGCATGAATTCTTGCTCCACTAGCAACTAGTGTTCATGGTCCACAAACTCCATTCTCTTCTCTTTTTTTTTTATCTCTCTCTCTGCAAAACGGAATATTTAGCTTATGGGTTAGGCCGTACAACAAACAAACAAGTTCCAACAACAACCTCTGAACTTCAACACCTGTTGATCAGTTGCAACCGCTAAACTTCTAACCAGCTTCCCTTTTCATTCCTTGTCCCTCACTTGCCATGGCGGTTGGGGGTGGGGCTTTAGTACCTAGTCTAGGATAGTTTGAGAGAGCTTAAAATGACAGCAACCCTTATACCAAAAGATCCTGGGCCAACCAGAAACAGAGAAACTTTCAGAAACCCCTCCTATCTTAAAGGAGACTATGGAGAAAATGAAATCCTTTGTGTGAGAGTGTGTGAACTAATATGGAGTTACCTTTATGAACACAGAAAACAATGCAGACCTTGCTGTTCGGCAAGTTTTTGGAGAGAGCCCTGCTAGTGGACCTAGTTTAGCTTCCGCTTAAACTGTCGATATTCAAGCCATCTTATGGCAGGGGCCTTGGACTAGGGCTAGCACAATCCTCCAACTTGTCCCCTAGACAGAGAATTTCCAACACATTTAAAAAATTTCATACTTCAGCCATCTGGATCCTACTTCACTATCTTCATGTTGAATATCGGAATGTAGAGATGTTTGAAATTATTGGCTCTAATTTTTGAAAACTTCTAAAGGTTGATGAGTTCACTACAAATATTTTCAGGGTAAAGTTTGTCAGAATTTGGGCTGAAATAGATTTAGCTCGACTGTTGAAGAGGGGATATACATCATGTGGTAGCTATCTTGTAAGTAATCCAGTGTATTTCTCATTTCTTTGTCCCCCATGGCAAGTGGGGGACAAGCTCCTCCACCTCCTCCTCAAGCTTCACAATCCTGGGCTAAGGTTGCTTCCTCAGCCATTCGTAATTCTGATATTTTTCCTCTCCATAATCCCCAAATCCTAGCCAAACTTAAAGACTCCTCTTCTGATTTCATTAAACTAGATGGAGATACCTTCTCCTGAGCTCCGCCTGAGATTCCAAAACTCGCTGATACTACTGGTGTTGGTGTTTTGGTGGGAGCTTCCTTCATGGACACGATTTAAAAATTTGAGGCTTAAAATTGACAAAACAACCATGGATTGATGATCCTTTTGATGGTTACTTCTAAAAAATCTTGTCACGTTTTTTTACATCTTATCTTTTTATGGTAGAGTTAATTAATTTTAATAATTTTACGTGATTCTTGCATCAGCCACAATTGCTATAAATTGAGTATTTATGTTTGACTATATATGTACATAATAAACCTTCATATAAACTTTTTTTTTTTTTTGATAAATCTTCATATGAACTTTGTATCTATATATCTTTGGATTGAGGGAAAGAGAGATGAAAGAAATCCTGTGTTGTGACTTCAAACATTTGACTTGAATGTTTGGAATTCACTAGTTAGTATGTATTCTTCATTTCATTAATATATGCTCAAGATAAAGATTAACATTACCAATTCATTAAAATCTCTAAAATGGTGGTGCAATATAGTCTTATCTACAAGCTTGGATTAAAAATTACCACTCTTTTTCTGATAAGCCACCATGAAGATGACTAAAGAGTAATCAATCTCATGGACAATCTCAATCTTTAAACACAACATTGACTTGAATGTTTAAAAGTCAATTGAATGCCATCTAATTATTAATATTTATTCTTCATTTCAGTTGTATATCCTCAGGATAAGGATAACATTACCAGTTGATTATAACGTCTAACATGGTTGTGCAATGTATTCCCACCTACAAGCTTGGATTAAAAATTACCACTCATTTTCTAAATGAACCACCATGAAGATGACTGAAAAGTAATCAATCTCATGTCTAATCTCAATCCTTAACATTGGCTTGAATCTTTAAAAGTCAATTGAATGTCATTCGATTATTCTTATTATTATTCTTCATTTCAGTTGTATATTCTCAGGATAGTGATAGCATCACTAATACATTACAATCTTGGGCATGGTTGTGCAATGTATTCTCATCTACAAGTTAGGATTAAAAACTACCACTCATTTTCTGATGAACAAACTTGGGCCATTATGAAGATGACTGAAGAGTGATCAATCTCATGCCTAACCTCAATCCTTAAACATAGCATTGACTTAGAATGTTTCTCTCTTATTATCTCATATATGTATATCATGCTTCAAAGTTGACCATCCAAATAGGTGATTATCAATTGGTTGTAAGGCTATCAGCTAGTGACATGGTTGTGCACTGCCTCAGCTGTTTACAACATGAAATTAGAAAGGAAGAATCTCTATATATATGGAACAAACAAAACAGGGATTATTCATTAATCAATAATTGGATCAAATGGCTGATAAATCAGTATTACTCATTCTAGCTCTCATGCTCATTCATGGCAGCCAAGTCAGTGGTTGCCTAAAGTCTGAACACAATGCTCTTCTTAACTTCAAAGCAAACCTCATAGACCAACATGACAGTCTCTCATCCTGGAACGAGAGTAGCAAAGACTGCTGCAAATGGGCAGGTGTTCACTGCAACAGCAACAACTCTGGCCACGTCGTTCGCCTTGATCTCTCCAGCCAGTTACTGCAAGGCAACCTCACTGAATCCCTACTCAACCTCACTCATCTCCATTACCTTGATCTCAGCTTCAACTGCTTCAAGAACAATCCAATTCCCAAGTTCATTGGCTCATTAAAGCACTTGGTTTATCTCAATCTTCGTATCTCATGTTTCACCGGAGTTATACCTCATGAGCTCGGCAACCTCTCCAGGCTAAAGTTTCTTGATCTCAATGACTATTATTTGTATGACTATTATTATTATGGCAATTATAATTATGACACCATAATTGATGATGCTGCATGGCTATCTCATCTCTCTTCTTTGAGATACTTAAACATGCAAAGCGTGACACTCACTGGAGTGACAAACATCATGCAATCTCTCAACAATCTTCCACACCTTGAAGAAGTTTATCTAAGGCAGTGTTCCATGGAAAAGTCTTCCTCAGTCTTTCCCAGACCTCAACTTCACATCCTTAACTATCATGGACATTGGAGCGAACAACTTGGATAACATTAGTATTCCAGACTGGCTTTTCAGAATACCCAACCTGGTTCTTCTGTATTTGGATGTCTGTGGCTTCACTGGCACCATCCCTTCCTCTGTTGGCAATGCAACAAAGCTCGAGTTTCTAGACTTGAATCAGAACATGGACATGTCTGGTGACATTCCAAGAGAACTTTGGGAACCTCTGCAAAATCCAGCAACTTTATTTTGGTGGTTATACTTTCTCTGGTCAGAGCTTGGTGGATTTTGAACATGCATTCTCTGGATGCATCAAGAACAGTTTGAGTGTGTTATCATTCAAAGGTGGCTGGATGACGGGTATTTTGCCAGATTGGCTGGGTGATCTCGGAAACCTCACTGAGCTTGACCTTTCAGAGAATCACTTCTCTGGCTCTATACCTGAATCCCTTGGAAGACTTTCAAGGCTGAAATCCGTGGATCTTTCAGACAATGATTTGAGTGGCACCATCCCTGTCTCCATTGGAAGACTCTCATCACTGCAAAATTTGAACCTCGCATCTAACCAGTTGACTGGTATTATTCCTCAGAGTTTGGGACAGTTCTCGGAGCTAGAAACTTTGGATCTCAGTGACAACAACTTCAACTTCTCAGTCATCACTGAAGCTCACTTTGCTAATCTAACCAGTCTCAAAGATTTAAACCTGCGGGAAGCTTACTTAGTTCTTAATATAAGCTCTGATTGGCTTCCAAGGTTTAAAGCCAACAGCATAGACTTGAGGTCCTGCAAAGTAGGGCCTAAGTTTCCTGCATGGCTGGAAAATCAGGTGAACCTTTCAACACTGATGATGTCTAGTGCTTGGATCGAGGACTCCATGCCTGACTGGTTCTGGAACATCACATACACCATGACTTTCTTGGATCTCGCTTACAATGAGATCACTGGATTTTTGCCTACTCACTTGAACTTTCAACCTCAACTACAGAGAGTTGCTCTTTTGCTAGGCTTCAATCTCTTTGAGGGTTCTGTGCCAAATTTTCCTCCTAATCTTGCAGTACTGGACTTAACCAACAACTCACTATCAGGAACCATTCCTTCTGACCTTGGAGACATGATGAATTCATCTCAACTCGTTCTCCTCTCTTTCTCTTCAAACAACCTGGAAGGTGGTATTCCAAATTTTCTTTGTAACTTCATAAGCCTTGCCATTCTGGACTTGTCGAAGAATCATTTGACCGGAGGGATCCCAGATTGCTGGAACAATTCCAAAACACTGGGACACCTGAACCTGGCTAATAACATGCTCGAAGGTGGTCTTCCAGGTTCTATAGGTTCTCTGCAATCACTTCGAGTGTTGGACTTAAATAACAATAATTTGCATGGAGAGTTTCCATCTTTTCTAAAAAACTGCACTTCTCTAATCACTATTGATCTTGGCCACAACAAGTTCACTGGCAAAATCCCAACTTGGGTGAACCAAGTCATGATTTCACTCATGATACTCAACTTGGGATCAAATGATTTCTCAGGTGATTTACCTTTATTATCTAATCTCACTCTGCTTCATTTCTTGGATCTTTCCCATAATAGTTTCACAGGAATTATACCGAAATCTTACGGGAACTTCAGCAACATGGTAAATGGTAGTCAGGATGGTGGAGCATCATTTTTTTATCAATGGGTTTTCGCATTTTTTTGAACATGTCTGTGCAAACAAAAGGGGCAAATTTCCAGTTCGGCAATTTGCTATCATTTTTAAGACTCATGGATCTCTCCGCCAACCATTTGTCAGGCCAAATCCCTGAAGAAATACCTGACTTGCTTGCCTTGCAAAGCTTGGATTTATCAGGTAATCATCTGACTGGTCAAATTCCAGCAGATATTGGTCTTATGCGTTCACTGGAGTCTCTTGATCTCTCAAGAAATGGCCTTACTGGACCTATTCCAACAAGCCTGTCTACATTGGATTCACTTGGTTACTTGAACTTGTCTTGCAATAATCTGTCAGGAGAAATTCCATTTATTGACCATTTGACAACATTCGATGACCCATCTATTTATGTTGGTAATCTCAATCTTTGTGGATCTCCATTGCAAAAGAACTGCACAAGTAATAGTACAAGCCAAAATGAAGATGAAGAAGATGAAGGTGGAAATGATGGAATGCTTTGGATATATATTGGTTTGGTATCAGGTTTTGTTGTTGGTTTCTGGACAGTGTTCGGCATAATTCTGTTCAACAAGATGTGGAGGTATGCTTATTTTAGATTTGTGGATTATTTATTTGACAAGGTTTATGTGATGGTTGCTGTGGCCATATCAAAGCTCAGGAGGAATTTGGTGAAGATGAAATTAAGGTTGATGGGAGCTCTGCTTGCTGCTAATAATTAATGTTGTTGTGTTGGCTTCTTAAGGAATTAGTATGCAATGTATCTTTATTGAAGAACATATTGTTATTTCAGAATTAGTATGCTTAACGAGATTGTACCTTTATTGAAGAACATATTGCATAGTTTAATATATGAATAGTGTGCATGCTAGATTTGATTTGAAGCTTAGTAGTCATTTTATGTTTTATGTTTTGGTTTTTATTGGATCCTTTTGCCTGTTTTATGTTTTTTTTTTAATAAAAGTGTAGAAAAATCACATACATGTAGTTTTGTAGTGCACCCTTATATATTTCAGTTCAAAGTCTAATGGATCTAGTTTTATTCTTTGCTTTTCTTATGTTCTATACTCTTGTACCTTGTTGTTTGTTCTTTTAATAAATATGATTTATCTATTTAAAAAAAACACACAGACAATATTCAAGCCCTTGTGAGTAGGAAGAGAATGGGGTAACCTTGTAAAGCGGAAAAAATCTAAAAAAAAAAAACTGCATTCATATGCGCAGTTAACCATCAGTTTAATTGATATCAATTCAAAATATATTTCCAGAAGCGTAGTACACATTAACGGGGAAAATTACTCAATTCAAAAGCAAACTTCAGACTGGCCCATGGCATTCATGCAGGATAATACATGCAACAATAGAATAAGAAGCAACTTCTCCATGCCTACCCAGCATAGATTTAAATCAAAAAGCCAAATAAGTAACATGCCGGTGTTTCTGTGAATACATGCTTACAGATAGTATTGGTCATCACAAATTACAGTACTCTTCGCACTTGTGCTAGGGTAATGTTAGCGGTCATTGGTCATGCATGGATAGAAAGTTAAGCATTTGAGATTGTGTTGCATCTTCAAAACAGGATTAAACCATGGTCTGATGGGAGTAAGAGGGAACCTGAAGCCTGGACTTCAAATAGCATAAATTGGATTAATATCGGAATCAGAGAATTCTGAATTAGGATGCCATGGGTTTGAACCACTCCTAGATGACTTCCTCCTTTTCATGATTACCAATTTGAATTCTCCTTGCAAAGATTGTATTGATTTACATTTACTGTTATAGTTGCTGCAACATTGTCTCTGATTTTCTGCAATTCTACTAGAGATTTATGACTGTATTTAGCTTTCGGAAATCTAAATGATCATTGTCCCGGTATCGATTGGTAATTGAATCATTTCTATTCAGTGAAGATTCACATTGATGGGTGTTTGATTGCTTAAATTCTGTAATTTTTTATTCTTCAAGGTTGTGACAAAAATAAACTCATCCAAATATTCGATTGGTGATTGAATCATTTCTGTTCAGTGAAGAACATTAAGATTTTTTACTCTTAATGGGTCCAAAAAACTCATCCAAATAGTTAGTGACAAAAAATAATATGTAAGTGTGTGAAATTTTTATTTATTATCTAATATGAGACTATTTTTGGAAGGAAAAAGATTTTTTTAATTTGGGTTTGGTTGTCAAAGTAATATAAGTCAAGCCAAACCAAGAAACTAGCTTGGACCAATGCAATTCCAACATATGCAATAGATGCAATAGTCATATCCAAGTTGTAGACGAATTTGGTGGAGATGAGGTTGAGGTTTAGAAGAGCCACAATTGCTATTAATTGAGTATTTTTGTTTGACCATATATGTTTACAAGTCAATTGAATGCCATTTAATTATTAATATTTATTCTTCATTTCAGGTGTATATCCTCAGGATAAGGATAACATTACCATTTGATTATAACCTCTAATTAGCATATAGGTTTGTGCAATATATTCCAATCTACAAGCTTGGATTAAAAATTACCACTCATTTTCTGATGAACGATCATGAAGCTAGGTGACTGAAAGGTAATCAATCTCTAGTCTAATCCATAATTAATTAAACATAACATTGACTTAAATGTTTAAAAGTCAATTGAATGTCATTTGATTATTATTGTTCTTCATTTCAATTGAATATTCTCAGGATAGTGATAACATCAGAAACACATTACAATCTCGGACATGGTTGTGCAATGTAATCTTATCTACAAGTTTGGATTAGAAACTACCACTCATTTTAATTCTGATGAACAAACTAATTAGGCCATCACGAAGATGACTGAAAAGTGATCAATCTCATGCCTAACCTCAATCCTTAAATATATACAGCATTGATTTAGAATGATTCTCTCTTATTATCTCATATATCATGCTTCAAAGTTGACCTTACGTCTAAATATATGATTCTCAATCTGTCAGAGATTTAATACTCAGGCTAATGATCCCAAGATCAAGGCTATTATTGCCACTTGTGCATGCATGGTTTATCTGGAGGGCAAGATGAAACTCAGCTTCAATTTGATTACCCAAAATTGGCCTAGAAACTGCCTCTCAATGCTATTCAGTTTGCCATGGCTAGATTCCAAGATCAGCAAAACAATATCAGGGAGTGGTACTCTATCACAAGACAATTCCCAGGAAACATATCCATTATGTCAGATTCATGCTGGTCTTCAACTGAAACATATCCTTGTTGATTTTAGATATATATTATAATTGCAGGATCTTGTGGTGCAAGTGCTGTCTCTTCCTTACATGCTGAAGCTATTGCGATGGTGATTGCTTTCGGAGCAGTGCTCGAAGTGTGGATTGAAGCCAGTTAATATATACCTTCACTGATTGTAATCAAAGCATTGGTGATTGGTGGATATAATCCAAGAGGATAACCCAATTGTCATTTGGAAAATTCAAGGCACTATCAAGGAGATCCGATTCTGGCTTAACCAATTTCCACGTGCTAAAGTAGGAACCATTCCCCTGCAACCTAAATGATCTCCCAGATATATAGCTTGGCCGGCGTGGATTTTTTATGAGGCTTCTGAAGCCGGTTTTGAATTTTAATTGTTGTAGTTTATGTTGTGTTTCTTAGCGTGTTTTCCACATGAAAAAAACCTATCAGATAGTGACATGGTTGTGCACTGCCTCAGCTGGTTTACCACGTGAAAGAAAGAAAGAAAGAGCCTCTATATCTATCGAACAAACAAAAACAAGGATTATTCACTAATCAGGAATTGGATCAAATGGCTGATAAATCATTACTATTCATTCTAGCTCTCATGCTCATTCATGGCAGCAAATTTAGTCAATGGTTGCATAAGGTCTGAACACAATGCTCTTCTCATCTTTAAAGCAAGCCTCATAGACCAACACAACAGTTTCTCACCATGGAATGAGAGTAGCAAAAACTGCTGCAAATGGGCAGGTGTGCACTGCACCAGAAACAACACCGGCCATGTCGTTCACCTTGATCTCTCTGGCTGGTCTCTGCAGGGCAACCTCACTGAATCCCTACTCAATCTCACTCATCTCCAGTACCTTGATCTAAGCAATAACTGCTTCAATAGCAAACCAATTCCCAATTTCATTGACTCGTTAAAACACTTGGTTTATCTCAACCTTGGTGTCTCATGGTTTCAAAGGAGTTATACCCCATGAGCTCGGCAACCTCTCAAAGCTAATGTTTCTTGATCTCAATGCCAATGATAATTATGACGCCAGTAGTTGATGATGCCACATGGCTATCTCATCTTTCTTCTTTGAAATATGTAACCATGAATGGTGTGGGACTAACTAGAGTAACAAACATCATGCAATCTATCAACAATCTTCCCCACCTCGAAGAAGTTTATCTAAGGCAGTGCTCCATAGACAGTCTTCCTCAGTCTATCCCAAATCTCAACTTCACATCCTTAACTATCATGGACATTGGAAAGAACTTATTGCATAACACTAGTATTCCAGACTGGCTTTTCAGAATACCCAACCTGGTTGTTTTGAAAATGGACTGGTGTGGCTTCAATGGCACCATCCCTTCCTCCATTGGCAATGCAACAACGCTTGAGTTTCTAGACTTGCAGTGGAACCAGTACATGTCTGGTGACATTCCAAGAGAGCTTGGGAACCTCTGCAAAATCCAGCAACTTAATTTTGGTGGTTATACATTCTCTGGTCAGAGCTTGGTGGATTTTGAAAATGCATTTTCTGGATGCATCAAGAACAGTTTGAGTGTGTTATCATTCTATGGTAGCTACATGACAGGTCATTTGCCGGACTGGTTGGGTGATCTCAGAAACATCACTAAGCTTGTTCTTTCGCTGAATTACTTCTCTGGCTCCATCCCTGAGTCTCTTGGAAGACTTTCAAGGCTGCAATTCATGGATCTTTCATTCAATAATTTGAATGGCACAATCCCTATCTCCATTGGGAGACTGTCATCACTGCAATCTTTGAACCTTGAACAAAATCAGTTGAATGGTGTTATTCCTGAGAGTTTGGGACAGCTATCAGAACTAGAAATTTTGGCTCTCGGAAGCAACAACTTCAACTTTTCAGTCATCACTGAAGCTCACTTTGCTAATCTTACCAGTCTCAAGAATTTATACCTAAGTGACTTAGTTCTTAATATAAGCTCTAATTGGCTTCCCAGGTTTAAAGCTGACATCATAGACTTGAGCTCCTGCAAAGTGGGGCCCAAGTTTCCTGCATGGCTGGAAAACCAGGTGAACCTTTCAACACTGATGATGTCTAGTGCTTGGATCGAGGACTCCATGCCTGACTGGTTCTGGAACATCACATACAACATGACTCTCTTGGATCTCACTTACAATAAGATCAGTGGAAGCTTGCCTTCTCACTTGAACTTTCAACCTCAACTGCGGAGTGTTATTCTTTACCTGGGCTTCAATCTCTTTGAGGGTTCTGTGCCTAATTTTCCTCCTAATGTTGCAATTCTGGACTTAACCAGCAACGCACTCTCAGGAACCATTCCTTCTGACATTGGTGAAGTGATGAATTCATCTCAACTCTTGCTCCTCTCTTTCTCTTCAAACAACCTGCACGGTGGCATTCCAAATTCTCTTTGTAACTTCCCAAACCTTCACATTCTAGACCTGTCGAATAATAATCATTTGACAGGAGAGATCCCAGATTGCTGGAACAATTCACAAGCACTGGGATACCTGAACCTGGCTAACAACATGCTCGAAGGTGATCTTCCAATTTCTTTAGGTTCTCTTCAATCACTTCAAGTGTTGGACTTAAACAATAATAGTTTGCATGGAGAGTTTCCATCTTTTCTAAAGAACTGTACTTCTCTGATCACTATTGATCTTGGTCACAACAAGTTCAGCGGTAAAATACCAACTTGGGTGAACCAAGACATGATTTCACTCATGATACTCAACTTGGGATCAAATGATTTCTCAGGTGATTTACCTTTATTATCTAATCTCACTCTGCTTCATTTCTTGGATCTTTCCTATAATAGTTTCACAGGAACTATACCGAAATCTTACGGCAACTTCAGTAACATGGTGAATGTTATTGACAATGAAGGAGCATCATTTTCTGAGTACAGTGACTACAGTCTGTGGACATCATTTTCTAAGGCCAGTCTCTGGACATCATTCAACACATATGTTGCTGTCAGTGCTGGAGCATCATTTTCTATGCCAAGTCTGTGGACATCATGTTAGCATCGGGTGAAAAAGAATGTGAATGAACTCTCACAAAACACTCAGATTTCACACTCGAAATGAGTTCTTAATGTAACAATGGAATGAAGGAAGAAATGTAAAGAGGAAGGAGATAAATCAGATGCTCTGAAATTCCTTACTACCGTTTCATTAATTCATTCAAGCATTTAAACAAACAACTGATATGCATGCCAGTGAAGCAGCATAGTTCATACCACCAGAACAATTGAAACATAAGAATACAAACATACAGTGAAAGTAAATACAACAATAAGATAAATTTAGCTTGATGTGATTCCCAATTCAGTGCTGAATTGAAATCTCTTCGGCTGTGGTGGAGAGTGAGCTGGAGACTGGGAGTGAGTGAAGGAAACCTGGGGAGCAAGCCTCAGTGGCTTCAGTGAAGTGTCTGATCAAACATCCTCAACATCCTCCCCTTGATCAGAGAAGTCTCTAATTCCCAGCTCAAGTCTCAGTGCTTCAAACTTGCATCTTGGCAATGGTTTGGTAAACGAATCGGCAAGGTTCTTTTCAGTCCTGCAGTGTTTAACATCAATTGCTTCATCTCTTATAAGATCCCGGATGAAGTGAAAGCGGGTGTCAATGTGCTTTGTACGCCCATGGTGGACAGGGTTTTTGGCGATACAAAGTGCAGACCGATTATCACACCAGATGAAAGTGGAGCCAGATTGTGCTTCATTCAAATCTCCCAACAAACGCCTCAACCAAACGACTTCACAGAAAAGCAGCGATCAAAAGAAATATACTACGCTTGCGTGCTAGACAGGCGATGATGGCTCGTTTCTTGGAGCACCGGGGCTATAGCTCCTGAACCAAGTGAGAAAATCCATCCCGTGGTACTCTTCCGGTCATCCTGAGAACCGCTCCAATCACTGTCAAAATAACCAAATAATTTAAAAATTCTCACCTCGTTATAATGAATCCCATAATTAATCGTTCCATCGATATAGCGTAGGATTCTCTTCAAGGCTCCCAAGTGATGCATACTTGGTTTTTTTGCATGAACCGAGATGACAAGGAAGCGACTTGAGCTATGTCTGGTCGAGTATGAGATAAATATAATAGCCCCCCAATTAACCTTCGGTATCTCACTGGATCGGGTTTCTCCCTGAATCGTCAAGCAGAGAGAGTTTTTCATTTGCATTCATAGGTGTATCAATTGATTTGCAATTCTCCATCCCGACTGCTGAAAGTAAATCAGCAGATGAATCGTGTTGAGATACAAAGATTGATCCTTTCTTCTGAGTAATTTCAAGACCAAGAAAGTACCTCATTGGTCCGAGATCAGACATCTCGAAGGTATTCATCATGGAGTTCTTGAATTCCCTTAGCTGCATCTCAGAAGAACCCATATAAAGGATGTCATCGACATATAAACAGAGTAGCAGAACACTATGATCTTCTCCCTTCTTACAATACACAGTCGGTTCATTTGGACTGCGAACGAAGCCCAACCGAGTGAAATATGCATCGATGTGACTGTACCAAGCTTGAGGAGCTTGACGGAGGCCATACAAGGCTTTGTGAAGTCGATACACACAAGCTTCTTTTCCTTTCACTATAAACCCTTCCGGCTGTGTGACAAAGACCTCTTCCTTGAGCTCTCCATTAAGAAAAGCCGATTTAACGTCAAGTTGATAAACTGTCCATTCTCGTTGAGCACCAATGGACAGAAAAATCCTCACTGTCTCCATGCGAGCAACTGGAGAGAAGATTTCTTCGAAATCAACTCCCTCCTGCTGAGAATACCCTTTTGCCACAATACGAGCTTTCTTCCTTAACAGTGTTCCATCTGGATTAAACTTCGATTTGAAGACCCATTTCAAACCGATTGTTTTCTTCCCTTCTGGTAGAGAGGTTAAACTCCATGTTTTGTTTTTAGTAATTGCAGTAACTTCTTCCTTCATGGCTGCAATCCAATCTTTATGCATCGCAGCATCTTCGTAAGTGATGGGATCTCCAACAGTGAGAGCAAAAGAGCAAGAGTGATAGATTTCAGAGAGATTTCGGTACCTCATCGGAGCGCCACCGTCTTCTCCGACGAGTTCTTCAATATCTGGAGAAGAAGAGCAATTTGGAAGATGACAATCCAGCCGTTCAGAGAACTGATCGAACGGTGTGGATTGTGCACGAGTTTTGGTCTTTGAAGTCACGTTTTCCTCACGTGCGGGCTCACAGTTTGATGGAGCTAACTCAGCACGCTTCAGCCAATCCCACGCCTTTTCTTCGAAAAAGCGAACGCTTCTGCTGACGTGTACGCGTTTAGAATCCGGAACGATGATCTTATAGGCTCTCGAGATTCCGCTGTAGCCAATGAAAACACCGGCAAGTGACCCGGAGTCAAACTTCGACCTGAGTTGCGGGTCAACGAGTATGAACGCCAGGCACCCGAAGACTCTGAAGTGATCCACACTCGGTTTCTCTCCGGTCAAGGCTTCCAAAGGCGTTTGGAGCTTCACAGCAGAGGTGGGAGACCGGTTGAGAATATAGACGGCGGTGGCGACTGCTTCGGCCCAGTACTCCGGCGGCACAGACATTTGCCTTAACAGGGTGCGCGCCATCTCTGTTACAATCCGGTTCTTCCGCTCGGCCACTCCGTTCTGCTGAGGTGTTCGAGGAACAGATAGTTGATGCCGAATACCTGCATCTCTGCAAAAGGTATTGAATTCGGTGGAGGTGAACTCTCCCCCACGGTCAGTGCATAGTATCTTCACTGGGAGAGACAATTGCTTCTCCACCAACACTTTGAACTCTCTGAATTTTTCAAAAGCTTCTAGCTTTCTTTGTATAAAGAACACCCAACTGTGTCTTGAGTAATCATCAGTTAACAAAAGGAAATAGATATTACCTCCTATGGATGGAGTATTGATTGGTCCGACGAGATCTGCATGAATTAACTCCAATGGAGCTGCTGCTCGCTTTGCCATTCCTTTGGGAAACTTCGTCTGTGTTTGCTTTCCTTGAGAGCAAGCTTCGCGAGGTTGTACATTCGTCGATGTTTGGTATCCCCGACACCAGCTCGTTGCTCTGTCCGGTTGCTTGACTTCTTCACATTTATATGACCATACCTTTTTATGCCGAGGTCGGGAGACCTCTCCAATTTGATGCCGAATAGGCAAATCCGACATCATCTGCTTCCAAAGGGAAAAGGTTGTGGGTGGTCATGCATACCTGTGCTATTCGAGCTTTGGATTCGACATTCTTGATGTTGCACACTCCTTCGGTGAACTCAACATCATACCCGGAATCCATTAATTGTCCAACGCTTAATAGGTTATGAGCAAGGTTGGGGACGAATTGCACATCATTCAAGGTAGTTAGTCTTCTCTGCTTGAACAGAGAACCACACTTCCAATTCCCTCGACTTTGAGAGCATTCCCATCTCCCATCGTGATTGATCGACATGGGAATCGCTTCAAGACTTTGAAGCATTCACATCTCCCGGTCATATGGGTCGGAGCAACCGCTATCAATGAGCCAAACTCCTCCCTGCTTTTCTCGCTTTCTTCACTAATGGCCATAAATGCAACTGTCTCCTCTTTTCTTTTCCTTTCTCCTTTTTCTTCTTTTTACAATGTTGGCTTCTCGTTTCTATACCAACACCGGGCTTTCACATGCCCAAATTTCTTGCACACAAAGCATTGAACATCTTTGTGTGTCTTGCTACCTTCTATTTGGGCGACTATCCTCCATGCGACCCGACGATCGAAAGCTTCTGCCGCCCTCTTCCTCTTCCTCTGTTGTACTGACGACCACGTCCTCTTCCTCCGGCTTGAGCATATCCTCTTCCAATGTGAAGAGCTTTTTCTCCTTCCTGATGTTGTTCTCCTTCGATATTTAGTATGGACTCATGGTTCTTCAACAAGCCACTGAGTTCTTCTACCGTGAGAGTGCTGAGGTCTTTTGCGGATATGATGGAGTGAACCACCTGAGAGAACCTTGATGTGAGACCTCTCAAGAGTTTGGACACAACAGTCTTCTACGGGAGTTCTTCTTTCATAGCTCTAATCTGGTATACAATGTCCAGGACCTTGCTAATATAATCTTGGACTGTTTCTCCATGCTTCATCTTGACAGCATCAAATTCCCGTTGAAGAGAATGAATCTGGACAGTTTGATTAGTTGTATTTCCTTGGAATTCTGTTTTGATGGTTTCCCAAGCTTGCTTTGCTGTTTTAGCTTCTGAGATTCTCACAAGGATTCTGGTGTCTAGAGCCTGTTGAATGAGATACAAGGCCTTTGCATCCTTTTTAATACATTCATTCAAACGAGCTCCGTCACCTTCTTCGCTGAATCCTTTCTCCACTAGTGTCCACAGATCCTTGGACCTGAACATCGTCTTCATCATCAAGCTCCAGAGATTATAGTTTTCTCCTTTGAAGAATGGGACATTGGCATCCCGTGCAGATGAAGAGCCAGACATTCTAACTGTTCTCTGATACCACTGTTAGGATCGGGTGAAAAAGAATGTGAATGAACTCTCACAAAACACTCAGATTTCACACTCGAAATGAGTTCTTAATATAACAATGGAATGAAGGAAGAAATGTAAAAAGGAAGGAGATAAATCAGATGCTCTGAAATTCCTTACTACCGTTTCATTAATTCATTCAAGCATTTAAACAAACAACTGATATGCATGCCAGTGAAGCAGCATAGTTCATACAACCAGAACAATTGAAACATAAGAATACAAACATACAGTGAAAGTAAATACAACAATAAGATAAATTTAACTTGATGTGATTCCCAATTCAGTGCTGAATTGAAATCTCTTCGGCTGTGGTGGAGAGTGAGCTGGAGACTGAGAGTGAGTGCAGGAAACCTGGGGAGCAAGCCTCAGTGGCTTCAGTGAAGTGTCTGATCAAACATCCTCAACACATCATTCAACCCATACTTGAACATGTCTGTGAAAACAAAAGGGGGAAACTTCCAGTTCGGCAAGTTGCTTTCATTTTTAAGACTCATGGATCTCTCCGCCAACCATTTGTCAGGCCAAATCCCTGAAGAAATACCTGACTTGCTTGCCTTGCAAAGCTTGGATTTATCAGGTAATCAGCTGACCGGTCAAATTCCTGCAGATATTGGTCTTATGAGATCACTAGAGTCTCTTGATCTTTCAAAAAATAACCTTACTGGACCTATTCCGACAAGCCTGTCTTCACTGGATTCACTCGGTCACTTGAACTTGTCTTACAATTAACTGGTCAGGAGAAATTCCGTTTATTGACCATTTGACAACTTTTGATGATCCATCCATCTATGTTGGTAATCTCAATCTTTGTGGATCTCCATTGCAAAAGAACTGCACAAGTTATGTTACAAGCCGAAATGAAGATGAAGAAGAAGATGAAAGTGGAAATGATGGAATGCTTTGGATATATATTGGTTTGGTATCAGGTTTTGCGGTTGGTTTCTGGACAATGTTCGGCATAATTCTGTTCAATAAGATGTGGAGGTATGCTTATTTTAGATTTGTGGATTATTTATTTGACAAGGTTTATGTAATGGTTGCTGTGGCCGTATCAAAGTTCAGGAGGAATTTGGTGAAGATGAAACTAAGGTTGATCGGAGCTCTGCTTGCTACTAATAATTAATAATTAATGGTATTGTATTGGCTTCTTAAGATAAACAGTATGCAATATTGATAATGACGAGATTGTACCTTGATTGAAGAACATGTTGCAATATTTAATATATGAATAGTATGCATGATACAGTTGATTTGAAGCTTAGTAGTCATTTTATGTTTTATGTTTTTTTTTTATTGGATCAGTTTGCTTTTATCATGTTCTCCCTTTCTTTTAATAGAAATGTAGAAACACCATAGACATTATTCAGGCCTTCAGCTTTTGAGTTGGGAGAGAATGGGATACCCTTGTGAAGGGATGATATTTTATATTATATCTTTTCTTCTTCTTAAAGTGGTTTATCTATTTTCATGAAAAAAGATTTTTAAAAAAATTCTAAATGAAACTGCATTCACATGCACAATTAGTTAACTATTAGTTTAATTGAATTCAATTCAAAATATATTTGCAGAAGTGTACAAAATTTAAGATACACATTAAAAAAAAACCCATAATCATCCACCATCAAAATACAATGAATGTAATTTGTCCACTTTCATCAAGCATATATCCACCATATCATGAATGGCATTCTTATCAAGAACCATATCAACATAAAATCAAGGTTGAGGCTCAGGTTTCACCCAAAACAGAGTTGTACATGTTCTGATCATGAAGTTCTTTGATGCAACAGGGTCAAGCAAAAAAGAAATGTAGCGGCTAAATCTATTAACCATTAACATCATACATAAACCAATATAGACACATTGTAAAATTAAGTACAAGGATTGCTCAAACCTCCCAAATGCAACTGTTTCAAACAACCTCTACAGAAAAGGAAAAGGATAATGCATGCAACAAGCTGCTGACAATACTCAATTCAAAGCAAAGTTCAGACTGGCCCATGGCTTTCATGCAGGATAATACATGCAACAATTGAATAAGAAGCAACTTCTCTATATCTACCCAGCATACATTTAAATCAAAAGGCCAAATAAGTAACATGCTGGTGTTTCTGTGAATACATGCTTACAGATAGTATTGGTCATCACAAATTACAGTACTCTTCGCACTTGTGCTAGGGTAATGTTAGCAGTCGTTGGTCATGCATAGATAGAAAACTAAGCATTTGAGATTGCGTTGCATCTTCAAAACAGGATTAAACCATGGTCTGATGTGAGCAAGAGGGAACCTGAAGCCCGGACTTCAAATGGCATAAATTGGATTAATATCGGAATCAGAGAATTCTGAATTAGGATGCCATGAGTTTGAACCACTCCTAGATGACTTCCTCCTTTTCCTGATTGACCGGCTGCGCTTAGATTTCACAACAAAATATGTCATGGTACCCAATACACCAGCCATTATCACTCCCCCAATCAATGTAACTAGAATTGCTGCCCACTGGAAACGCCGCCCAACAACGATATACGAGGAGGCGATGAAAGCAACAGTAGTGCACACAGAAGCCAACCACATCAATTTATTGATCACCCCAACAACCCGCCTCTCAGACTTTGTTTCTCCCCTGACAAGAGTTATTTGAACCACCACAACAGCCAATGAGGTAAAAAGAGCTATGGCGTTGAAGATGAAGAAGACCTTGAAAGAGACGGTGTTGATAGCTACTGCTACACCATTGTTAAGGTTTCCACCAGGTACAGTAAAGATAGCAGCAAACGCAACAGTTGCAAAGAGCACAGCAACAACAGTGACAGAGTTAGTGGCATTATTGATGCCTTCACGATGGAGCTTCCTAAGCTCCTTGGCAATGCCATGGACATTCTTATTGGTTTTCCTCGTCTGTTCCAGCTGTGTATGAACATCCTTCTTAATTTCAGTTACAGTCTTCCTCAGTTCATCTCTGGGTTGATTTAGCTCATTTGCTCTGACTGCACCATAACGTGCTAAACATTCCTTTATGTCAGCAGATTCTTCAGAAAGGGCGAGTCCTTCAGCAATGTCATAGGCTGTTTTGTGATCTCGCGTCAAAGCATTCACATGGGTGTCTGGAAGGAGTAAAAGAACACTTACTATCTGCAGAAGAGAAATTGAAATTAGAAAAAGCAAAAGCAAATTATAATGATTTATAACTACATCATATATGCCACGGCACAATCAGAGTTTGGGATAAAACAGGATAAGATTTTTTTTTTTTAAAAAAAAAAAATCAACCTTTAGCACAATGGATCAATAAGCCATGGCAGCTGTGGCAGCAGACACTCTACAGATAATTAAGACAACCTAAACAGTAATGACAGATGAACTTATGAAGCATAAACACCACAATTTACAACCATAAAAGAATGTCAAACAATCGAGATCAACCGTACCTAATTTATTTCTTCGTCATAATCAACTAAATTTCAGATTATAGTAAATATTCATTTCTAGAATTTACAGAAACTGTTGGATTGAAAACAGAAAATTCAGCTAACATCCACATGCAAAGAAAATGAAGATGGAGAAAGGCTTAATAGTGATTGCCCAATCACAAAATAAAGCATTGCGGCTAATATAAACAAAACAAAGCAAAAGTGTCATAGATTGTTGCCACAGCATACAAAGTTACAAACACCATAAAGCAACTTTTATGCCAGTAATATATTATGAAGCATGAACACCATATGCAAATACCTCTGCTCTTTTTTTTCTTGTTGCCACATGCAAGGCTGTATTTCCAAACTTGTCTGGTAGCATCACTATAGCAGGATCAGCCTCTACAAGAGATTTAACAACATCACAATTTGTTCCTTTCACTGCCATGTGTAAAGCAGTTTGTCCTTTCTTGTCGGTCCTTCGGGCAAGCTGTGGATCTTTATCAAGCAACGCTTTCACAATATCAACATGTCCTTGCCGGGCAGCAAAATGCAGAGCATTTTTGCCGTTGGCTTTAGATAACTCAATCATGCTAGAGTCCTGTTCTAATAGTAGATTAACCACCTCAGTATGGCCCCTTGTAGCAGCTTGAATCAGGGGAGTTGTATTTGAAGGGCCAAATGTTTTGCTTAATGTTGGGTCATGGTCTAGAAGCACCTGGACAACATCTGCACATAATGAGTTAGCAACGTATATACCATGCCAGGGGCAAAATCAAATTGACAAAAAAGCAGTAAATTGTGAAGCATCTTACTCATTGTTATCTAAAACTTAAGAATTATTTCAACAGCATGCAAAAACAATCTTCTCAGAATATAGGCCAAAGACTGCCATACAGAACAATACAAAGTAAAGGTCGAATATTTCCATCTTAAGCCAAGTGTTTGGCTCACAACATCATTCCCATCATTGAGATTAATCAAAATTACACTTGAACACTATTCTCAGTTCATGTTATTCTCTAATGAAGATCAGCTACAACAAGCAACGAAATTTATCATCAGGCCTCATAAGTAATACAAGAAAGATATCAATTATACAATAAAATACAAGAAAAAAAAATTTACAGCTAAAATTGAAAATAAAATAAAATAAAATAAAAGATTACTAGAGAACACTATAAGCAAATATATAAGCTTAGAAATATCTTTAAATGCTTAGTGTTTCCCCCTCACCTTTATGCCCTTCTTTGGCGGCCGCATGAAGCGCATCATACTCTGATCGGTTCTTTCTCGCTATGCTCTCTCTATCCGAGTACTTCAACAGCTCAACCACAACATCCAGAAACCCTCTCTCAGCAGCAGCAAAGAGCGCCGTCTCATCAACCTCGTTTACCTCATTGACCATCGCTGACCGGATTTCCGCGACCTCAGCATCGAAATCAGCCCCGCTAGCAGTCCCCGTCATCTGCGCATCAATCTCTCTGAGTATCTGGCGCACAGCAGCGAGGTCCCCGCGTTTGGCCGCTATGTGGAGCTCAGTATCGTTGTGCCTCCCCGTGACTTGTTTCACATACTTCTTCTTCCCCGACTGATCCATCCGTTTCCCGGAGTTCGACAGCACCAACGCCGGCGCCGTCGTCGGCGACGGCGCAGGCGAAGGAGAAGGCAACGATGATGTCGCCGACGTGCTCGGCGACGGCGTCGTCAACCCCATCTCCAGATCCCTCACTCCTAATCCATCAAAAAAAAATAATCAAAAAATCACCCAAAAAAACATCAAAATTCAACAAAGAAAGCAGCAAAAGGTGTGAAATCGGAAGTACCCTTCTCGATTTGGAGGCCCATGGCGGAGATGAAACCCTAGATGGAGCGAATAAGGGCGGCTAGGATTTGGGGGCAGCTAGGGCTTTTGAAGCATAGGGAATTGGATTTGGGGGGATCGAGACATCGCGGGGAAGGAGGGAGGAAAGCGCGGGGAATGAGAAACGTACGGTGTTCTCTCTCTCTCTCTCTCTCTCTCTATCTCTCAATTCTCTTGTGGGGAATTATTCTCTTTCTTTAAAAGTCCAAGGACTTTCATGTAATTTTCATTATTATTATTTTTTTAACTAATGGTGACAAGTGCTGTGAAAGAGACAAGTAAATACAGTAGTGCATAAGTTATAATCCTGAAAAATTTACCATATAAAAACAAGCTAACACATAAGGTGATACATCAAAAATCATAATTCCAAAGTTATAAACCCTATATAAGATTTCTCTTTACAAATAATTTGGTGAACAGTTAATGAATAATACTGATATTGTATTTATAATATATATGTATAGTTTTATACAATACTGCGACACAAAGATTCAACTAATGGTGACTAATGCTGTGAAATAGACAGATAAATACAATAGTGCATCAATTATGATCCCAAAAAACTTATCATATAGAAATGGACTAACACATAAGGTGATATATCAAAAATCACAATTCCACAGTTATAAACCCTATATAAGATTTCTCTTACAAAAAAAAATGGTGAACAGTTAATGAATAATACTGATATTGTATTTATAATATTTATGTATAGTTTTATACAATATTGTGACACAAAGATTCAACTAATGGTGACCAGTGCTGTGAAAGAGACAGATAAATACAATAGTGCACCAATTATAATTCCAAAAAATTTACCATATAAAAGTTGACTAATATATAAGGTGATACATCAAAAATCACAATTCCACATTTGTAAACCCTATATAAGATTTCTCTTACAAAGAATTTGGTGAACAGTTAATAAATAATACTGATATTATATTTATAATATTTATGTATAGTTTTGTTACATAATACTGCGACATAAAGATTTAATCTTGTATTACTCATCCATCATTTAATATGACTTACATTAGGCTATGTAATGGTTGTCAATTTGCGGAGAATTCATGGCGGGCGAAGTGCAAAATATATATATAATATCTATATACACATACATATATATTGGTTGAAATTTGTGTGACTAAAAATAAAGAGCAAGAAAGAACACGTGAGTGAATAAAAATGCACGTGGAAAATTTTATATAATATTATTGTCTCATTTGTCTTTGTGATCTAAGTGTGTCCATAAATTATTGATAGGTTTGTCTTGTCATCACCCCATGGTTCAGAATTCCATCCGACACATCATGTTGGTCAATTTGTGGAGGCTTTTTTTTATCTAAAATTATAAATTATATGCCCACATAACTATTTTAAAATCTTATTTTTAAAAAATTTATTTTATAAATTTGTTTAAATACATTATCCTCAATACTCCCACTACTATTGTAATATTAAAATATAACCTTCAAATAAATCAAAAGTAAAACATATAACACTTTCTTTTAAAATTGATTCTGATGGAGTATTACACACGCATGTTTCTATTTTTATGCACATTAAATTTTTTTTCTCCAAAAAAAATTAATGTGCATAAAAATAGCATTATTTGGTTCCAAAAAAAATTAATGTGCATAAAAATAATAAATTTTTAATAAAGAATACTAGAGTAAAAATTGGAGAGAGAGTGTGCGTTTGTGAGAAAAGGGAAAGAGAATTGGGTAAAAGAGAAAAACTAAGATATCAATAGCGGATGAAGAGTGAGAAATGAATAAAAAAATATTTAAAAAAACTATTTACATGAAATTCCTAAGTCTAACTGTTTTCTTACTCTTTGAGATTAAGATAAATTGAGACGGAGGGGTATTAAAAATTCACTTTACCCTTGTATTTCCCCAATTTTTATAATACGATGATATTAAAATTATCACCATAAAAAAATAATAATTTTTATAACACTGATTTTTCACTAATTCAATATTATTTTCTAATTGCCACATCATTTTTTTTATACAAATGTGAATGAACTACAAATTTATTGAAAATAAAACAGCACATGACAAAGAAAAAAATAAACTACAGAAAACAAGGAAGAAAAAAACTAAATGAAAGAAAATAACAACAACAAGAAGAGACAAAAATACAAAATAAACCACTAAGGTAGAGGGAAGACATAAAAGATATATCGAAAAACAAACAGAAAAACATGTGACAAAAGTAGCCATCAATCAAATATTTGGAGTTTCATTCAATGAGCTATGGGATCCACCCGGCATAGAGGTCAAAGGCCCCACAAAGTCAAGGGCTCATCTTGATCATCAGTAATGACTCAAGTGTAGGATTTCGAGAATCATAAGCTGCATTTATCCAAACAATAATTATAGGTTAATTTTACAAATAAAAAATAAAAAACAATTTTAGCAATAATCAGGTTCAAAATTTTGTTTAAAATTTATAGTTTATATATTTTTTATTAATGAGAAAATTTGAAATTATTTATTTATTTATTTATTTGATATCGGTGCAGATTAGTCAATTAATATTATTAATTACCTCCATTAACTATATCTTACGGCAATGGTTGATGATAATTTTTCTTCATCAAATAACACTGGTACTGTTGTAATAACCTACAAAACATTTTTCAGAAATTATTATTGTAGTCTCCAAAGTCATTAGATTATTTTCTTTTAATACTTATAACAGTTAAAAAAAACCTTCAGTTTATGTTATAGTAAAAAAGCTTGGCAACTGAAAAAATTTTCTTTTTCAGTGTGATCATGAAAGCAAGAAAAAGACTAAATTGTGAGCTATATAATACTTTTATCTATTGTACACAAATTTGGACTCATCCAACCAGTTTCTTGTTTTTGTTTTTTTTTTCTTCCATTGTTCTCATCCATTCATATATTCTCATTTTTCACAATTTGGCACTATTTTCACAACTAGTTTTTTGACTTTGGTTACTACTTTGCCTTTTGCTTTCTTTTTCTTTTCCTTTTTTCCTTAATTGTGTTTTTAAATGTTTATATATTAATATCATGTGCAAAAATATATTTTGGATATTTTACATGTAGTCACTAATTCTATGAAGTGGATATCTTTCGGAGGTAATTTCCATGTCTAAATAGCTGTTTTTTTAATCAAATATTTGAGTGTATAATTAGCATAAATCTTTCATAATTGTTTTACTTTTACATAAATGAACATAGAAACTTATATATTGCATTTTACGTAATGTTGGAAGTGAATTATTTAATAAATGTGAATGCATGAGCAATGCTATATTTCACTTTATCAACCCATTAAATATGTCCATGTGAAACATTGACATTTACAGTGATGTACATTTTTATCAATAATAATTTTTTTCTCAAATACGTAAATTATTATGGTAGTAGTTTGATTACATACATTAACTATTTTATTTTGATCAATATATATTTATTTAAAAAGGTATAAAATTTAAATACTAAATATGTATTTATTTGAACAGGTTATAAAATTTAAATATCAAATCTAACTATTTTTTTTTAAAAAATTATTATTATAATTATATTCTAATATGATAATAAAAATCTATATCTTTGGAGGTCGATAGATTTTCACAATTATGTTCCCTCTCAATCTTAATCTTATTAGTTCTTCTAAATTCTAATACTCTCCTTATAATACATTTTTTTAATTGATTGATTCCAATTGAACTCTTAACTCTTGTAAATTTGTCAAAGTTAATACTCTGAGTCAAGACTACCAATATAGAAGTTATCATAATAATCGAGTTTCGACAACATCCCGATCAATGGGGGCTGCATAGAGCTCTAGGGCAAGACATCGATGAGCAATGGAAGAACCCATTTTGGCTTGAAAATGAAGGGACCAAGAATGAAGTCCCACAGGACATTATTTTAACCAAAAAAAAAAGCTTACTGCTATAAAAGGAAAGGCAGACAACAAGAATCAAAAACAAGGCCCTCAATGGGCCCGGCCTGCTTTCAAACGTCAAAATAAAAGCCACAAAATCAAATCACCACTAAAATAAGGCCCATAATAACACTCACTCATTCTATCTCACGATCTCATCCCGGAGATGGGAACCATTTGCTCCTCCGGAGCTCGCCCCGATCCCAATCCCAATCCCAATCCCCATTTCCCTCTCCCCCACCCTCCTCCTCCTCGTCCTCCGGATCCCTCGCCGGCGCCGGCGATGCCGGCGCTTCCCTACTCCCATGTCGATGCCAACCTCCGCTCCCTCGCTGGCCAGGCTGAAGGTTTTGGCCGCCACGCCATCGGCGGTCTCCATGGCCCGATCTACTACGTCACTTCTCTCGCCGGTACCTTCATGCTCCTCATTCCCATTTTCCATTCGCTTTTATGCCGATCTATCTTCCTGAATGTTTAGATGATGGCCATGGATCTCTCCGCTATGGATGCCGTAGAAAGGAGCCGCTATGGATCGTCTTTGAGGTTTCTGGGACGATTCATCTGTCTTCTTATCTTAGGGTTTCGTCTTATAAGACGATCGATGGGCGTGGGCAGAGGATTCGGTTGACGGGGAAGGGATTGCAGCTCAAGGAGTGCGAGCATGTGATTGTTTGCAATTTGGAGTTTGAAGGTGGGAGAGGGCATGATGTTGATGGGATTCAGATCAAACCTAAGTCTCGGCATATCTGGATTGATCGCTGTAGCTTGCGTGATTATGATGATGGCTTGATTGATATCACAAGGGAGAGCACTGATATTACGATTTCTAGGTAAACTAGTTGTTGATTATGGATTTGTGTCTCTGATGCATTGGTGGTTGTTCTTTATATATATATGCATTGGTGTCTTTGATGCATTTTCATTCTCTAGTTTTGGACCATTGATTGAATTTAGAGATTTTGCAATGCATGCAATTGTGCTGATTATTTTGTAACAATGATGTATGGATTAGAGTTGTGATCACTTGGATATTTGTGAGATTCAACTTCCATCTTCATCTACCATTGATGAAATTTGCAATCTTCATTGATTATGCTTGATGCAAGTGTACATAATGCCTTTGAAAGGTGAATGAAGATCCTGGATAGCTGCATTAGCTGCATTTTAGTTTTGATTCCAAATTTAAGGGTATGACTTTCGTTCATACTTAATGTTGCAGTTGGCACCATGAATATCGCTTGATAATGTAATTTAAGGGTATAACTTCCATTCATACTTAACTTAAGGACCATGAGTATTGGTTGATAATGTAAGTTTAAGGGTATAATAACTTCCATTCATTCTTTAACGGTGGCACCCTGAGTATTGGTTCGTAATGTAATTTAAGGGTATAACTTCCAGTCATACTTAACTTCAGCACCATGAGTATTGGTTGGTTATGAAATTTAAGGGCGTAACTTCCATTCATACTTAACTTCAGTACTATGAGTATTGGTTAATATTGTTCCTTAATTACTTTTGTGCTAGCTCCTACTTAACAAGCATTGAGGCAGTGCAAGACCACTAACCTATTGAATATAAGTAGACAAAGCATGAGAACAATCAGCTTATTGTTAGTTTTTGACGGTTTATATTATATGGTACCATTGATGAACAGATGTCACTTTGGACAACACGATAAAACAATGCTTATTGGAGCAGACAGCAGCCATGTTACTGATAGATGTATGCGGGTCACAATTCATCATTGTTTTTTCAATGGGACACGACAGCGCCATCCCCGTGTTAGATTTGGTAAAGTTCATCTTTACAACAACTACACAAGGAATTGGGGCATCTATGCAGTTTGTGCTAGTGTAGAGTCACAGGTCAGTATGAATGAAAGAAATTTACATTTAAGCACTGGTTAGCTTATGTACATTTTCATTCAATTTGATCAACTGGTTATATATATATATATATGTATGTATATGCACATTCTATTTCAGATCCACTCTCAGTGCAACATATATGAAGCAGGGCAGAAAAAGGTGGTTTTTCAGTACTACACAGAGAAGGTATGATGTTTCTTCACCTGATAAATGAATATTGACCTATACAAATTGCATAGATATCGCAGAAGCTAAATATTTATTGCCTTGTTTCAATAGAACCAGCAACAGGAACATATATGCTCTGTTCATTTTCTAAAATATTAGTTCATGGTTTGTGTTTATATACTATTATGGCTATAACCATGTTTGCATCCTGCAAAATCATGTCCAGAAAATTAGTATCGCAGAACCTGCTATAGTTTAATAGAGATAATGTGAAATTCATATTATGTCGATCATCAATCTGGTCTATATGGTTGTGGGTGCAACATTGTTGCAGGCTGCAGACAAAGAAGAAGCTGTGGCTGGATGGGTAAGGTCTGAAGGTGACCTTTTTCTAAATGGTGCCCAGCCCAACCTTTTAGAAGGTGTCGGTGTAGCAAGTGTGTTCAAACCTCATGAACATTACCCGACATGGACAATGGAACCGGCATCCATGGCACTTAAAGACACTCTCCAAGTCTGTACAGGATGGCAATCCATAACAAGGCCTCCAGAAAACTAAGCTATGAGAAATGCTTTCCATCTGGAGAGATTGTGCCTACAAATAAGAGTTCTGGGGGTACTTAGCCGAGAGAGGACGTAGACATGGTATGTTTGTGTTTGGTACCCAGTGCTCTAATCTTTCTGTGCTTGTGTTGGTTTGATGAGCTATATATTTAAATATTATCTATCTTTGACCTGTCTACCTGTATATTATTAGTAAGTTCTATACTGGGGCTGAGCTTATGTATATATACTTAGTTGAGTTCTTGCATGTCTCGAAAACCATAGTTTTTATTGGATTAAATGAATGGTTCAAAGTCTTTATTGGATTAATGAATGGTTCAAAGTCTTTATTGGATTAATAATTGACTATGTAGTTTGATATTATGATCAACTGATGTTGGAGTGAGATATTAAGTATAGAAATAACCATCAGATGTGCCTCAATTTTTCTTTGCTCTTAATGCCTCTGAAGATATTTCCATTGTTGGTCTTCGATTGTGAAATTAGCATTGACAACGGTATTTGCTAATGTCATGAAGAGTTAACCAATTCTGATTTTCATAAATTGCAGAAACCTCAAACCTTGTATTTATTTACTAGTTACTAATAGGCTTTTAATTAGTAGTAACTTTGAAATCCAAAAGATTTTTAAATACAGAATTTGGATAAGATTTTAAAACCCATATTTCACCCCATTCAAACAGTGGATCTTTGGTCCATGTAATCCATGTATTGTTCAAAATACTCTTTGTATTTTTTTTATATATATAATCCAAAAAAATCTACATCAACTGCTGTCATATGGTACATGACCAACATATACATAATTTAAAAATAGAGATTAAGAGAAACCATAATACATAGATTATACACTGCAAAGAACAAAACGTCATTTTATCCTTCAAAATAAACTTAAATATGGTCTCAGAGAAATAATTGCGAGATTGAGTATAGTCATTCTCAAGGTTCCCACATTGTATAATTTCATTAATAATAATAATAATAATAATAATGAAAGAAAGAACTTCTAGAAGGATGTGTATTCCAAGTAGGTAATTTCGTGAAGGGAACGGTATGATTGGACTAAAACTCCTGGACCAAATTTCTAAATCTAACCAAAAAAATATTGCATGATTCAGAGCAACATTAGCAAGCAGACCTTTTGACTAGCCCGGGCTTTCGGCTAAGTTAGTGACAAAATTAATTTTATATATATATATATATGTGTGTGTGTGTGTGTGTGTGTGTGTGTGTGTGTGTGTGTGACAATAGCCAATAGGAAACATGAACTATCCGGACCCGATTCTCTAATTCAGGGAAATCCTAACCTAATACAAAATTGCACAAATAGAAAGAGACTATATATCTAATAAAATGCATTCCATAAAGGCATTGAAAATGTAGTACATGATGGAGAAATAATAAATGAGTGGCTTTGATTTAATTCAGCCCAACACACATGACGATTACAACTAACCATTATGAGTTATGACTCATTCTCTACGTGCACCTCAACCAAAATTATAATCCAACTAAATGCATTTTATGAGGACATTGAAAATGTAGTTCATAACAGTGGGAAAATAAATAGTAGCCCAGATTCATTTTAATTATATTGAAATACATGCTTTAACATTGAAAGACATAATACATGACAGTGAAATAATATTAGGTGGTTCAATTTATTCTTATCACATGGTTTTATATACTTTCAAATCGCAATCCCAATCCGGTAATTGAACACAGCGAATGAAAATAACACAAACGTCTTGACTACACTACTCTCAGAAGCTTCTCTTGTCCATAGTGCATCTTTCCTCCAAATGACCACACAATTTCCACAGCAAACGGTTTTCGCAGATAAGTTACCAACGTGATAAAGACTCATGAGATGCGATTGTCTGTCCTCTTCAAGCAATTAATTATCCCTTTGAAAATTGGAATACTTATTTGGTAAACAAAATTACTTCATCTAATTAACATACTTTTTCCATGAAAGTGATAAATACTACATACATTAAGGGCATACTTACAAATTGAGAATTAATCATTCAATCCGAGTACTCTCAACTACGGACGAGGGGATTGCACTGTGCAAATCCCACACCCGACCGTTACCATTATTATTTTAAACAAATCTTGAACTTAAGACCTTTTGAATGCCTCACACTTATTTTTTACAATAGAACCAAATACAGTTATAGCTATAAATCCTTTAGTTTGACATACTCTTTTATCAAATCTTAAACAAACAATAATTCTAGATTTTTCCCAATGTAGTCGATAGTGTATCTCAATCAACTGCTCTAAATAATACTTAATATTTTATAATTAACATGATACGCATCACATAAATTACAACCGATGAACCAATCCTCGGTCTTCGCCTGCACTATTTTATACTGCAAGACCATGACTCGGATTATTTTACTTTACTGGCATAAAATTAAAAAAACCTTATTTTATCCGGATGTTGACCGGGTCGAGCGGTATGAACAGTGAGCAACTTACTTAACCAAATGGTTCAAAACAGCCACGTGTTCCATACTCCCCCAGTGAATGCCCGCCGTCAAGTCTGACCGCGAAAAGCACATTCGCCATGCTCCCAAAGACTTGGACGAACTCCGAAATTAAACAACAAAATAAAATAAAATAAAACATATTTTGCCACTACTCTTCCACTCACAAACTTATACGTAGAAAATCAGGTATTTTCCATCTCATGTCACACTACTTAAAAAACCGCATACATATAGAACTTTTATCATATTAAACCTCTGCCAAGTATATAAACATATATATATATATGTGTGTAAAGCTGGTATTAGTCAAAGCCTGAGTTTGAAAACGTCTGAAGGTAGAACCGTTTGGCCGAAAATGGCATCCAAGAAATATTAATGCGTCAACCAGTATAAAATTTTTAAGTTGTGCTAAGCTGTTCCCAAAATGCAGGAGTAATTATTTTTTTACCTATATAACTAACACTTCCTCAGTTCTTTTTTACTTGTAATATTTACATGATTTATACAGATTAAAAAAATAATAATTAAAAGTTAGTTGATTACTTATATTTTATAAAAAATTCCATTATTATCTAAAACTACTCCTATTTAAAATTTCACTAGTATATAATTTAATGTTTAGTTGATTAAGATTTATTGAAAATTGTACATATATATTAAATTAAAAAATAAATTTAAAAATATTTATTTAATGTTGCATAAAATTTTTCTAATACAATAAATAAAAAAAGAAATAAAGAAGAATTTCAAAAATGTAACAACTAAAAGAGGAATGGGTAAATTTTCTAAAAAATAAAAATAAAAAGATTACTCGAAACCACATACAAAAAAATTCTAGACAATGAATTTCTAAAGAAAAAAAATGGACAAATCAGGAACTCAAACTTTTCAATTTTTGACTTGTGGTGGAATAAAATAAAACTTTTTCTGTTGTAAAGTTGGCATTTTTTCATCTAGACCTTTGAAATCTAAACTGATGTTATTATGGCCTTCGAGATTATATCAAGTGCATGCTGATGCAATATTTGAATAATCACACCACGTAGCTAATACGTTAGCATACTATTTCCTTAATTTTGATATATTTTAAATTCCAATGATGTATTTAAATATTAATCCCGGATCTTTTGATTCCACCAAGAGATATAAAAATGCACTTTCACCCCTATAAATTTGAAAAGATGAATTCTTATTAAATAAAAGTCATCAATGAATTTTCTACCCAGCCATAATAGCAAGATATGATATGATTCCCTCCCAAAAATAACTAGCTTATAAGTTGACCAACACCACACCTCACAGCAATCACTCATGCAAATGCGGCTCTTCCCGCCTCTCCAATTTATATATATCTGTCTCCAATCTCCACTCCACTTCAACACCAGAACCAGTCCAAACTCTACCTGCCTGATCATTAACTACCTAAAATGACTAAAAAAGGCATTCTAAACCTCCTCTCCCATCACCACAGCAACGATGATAATGATCATCATGATTCACACCATGATCATCACCACCATCATCGCTTCTTAAGCATGCTACTTCCCCGCCACCACCATACCCAAGATCATCTCGATCACAACCACAAAGTCCACAACCATGATCATGCCGTTGATGATGATGATCATCAACATCGGCATGGCATGAAGAGCATACTATCCCATCTCCATCTCCATCTCCATCCCCATCACCACCGCCATCATCATCGTCACCACCACGATGACTTGACGACGGAGCAGAGCGTTTCGGCCACGGTAATGGAGGAGAACATCAACGTGGCCGAGCCCATCGTCCTCAAGTGGGACGACAACACGAGTCCCTACGCTAAAATTACCTGGCTTTTCAGTGATGATCGCGCTGAGGCGCACCAGTTCCTCCGCGCAGTTGCTGAGCTTCAGGCCGCTATGCTCTTCTTCGTCTCGAGCGAGCACGGTGGCGCCTCCGTCTCTCGATCCCACTCCTTGGCGCGCGCCCAAACGCTCATGCAAACCGCCATGCGCCGTCTCGAGCGCGAGTTCTACCAAATTCTCTCCGCGAACCGCGACCGCCTCGACCCTGAATCGATTTCTACCCAATCGTCTAACTCCTCGGTCTCTGTGGCCTCTGATGGCGGCGATGACGCCGATGAAGAGCTCCGCGCGGCGGGGGATTTCATCAGTGAGGTTGAGAACACTTCGGCGCTCGCCATGACCGATCTCCGTGACATCGCTGACGCAATGATCTCCGCCGGGTACGGCAAGGAGTGCGTTCAAATCTACAGAGTCATCAGGAAATCCATTGTTGATGAGGGCCTCTACCGGCTTGGATTTGAAAACCATGCTCCTAATCAAATCCAGAAGCTCGAATGGGAGGCTCTGGATCTCAAGATCAGGAGCTGGACCTCCGTCGCCAAGGTCGCCGTCAAAACCCTCTTCTCCGGCGAGCGGATCCTTTGCGATCACGTCTTCGGAGGGTCTGAACCGATCCGTGAGTCGTGCTTCGCCGATGTCGCGAGAGACGCCGCCGTGCAGTTCCTCGGATTTGCTGAATCAGTGACCAGGACGAAGCGATCACCGGAGAAGTTGTTTCGAATGTTGGAACTCTACGACACGATCTCGGATCTCTGCTCGGATATAGCCACCATTTTCTCCTTCGAATCAACCGCCGCCGTGCGATCCCAAGCTATAACATCACTCCAAAAACTCAGTGAAACCACGAGATCAACACTCAATGACTTCGAGTCAACGATCCAGAAGGACGCATCCAAAATCCCCCCGCCGGGAGCTGGAATCCACCCGCTAACCAGCTCCGCAACGATCTACATCACCTCCCTCGCCGATTACGAAGCACCGCTGGCCGAGATCCTCGAGGAAGGGGCGATCCAGACGCAGACCTCAGCCTTCTACTCCGATGGGACGGTATCATCGCCATCAACGGCATCCTTCTCATCAAACGAAGGGATCCGATCAACAATGGCGGCGAGATTGGCCAGGCTTCTCTTGGTGCTGATCTGCAAACTGGATTCCAAGGCAGGGATATACAAGGAAGGATCAATGACATACCTATTTCTCGCGAACAATCTCTGGTTCATCAGCCGGAAGGTGAAGGAGAGCAAGCTAGGGTTCATCCTGGGGGAAGAGTGGGTGGCGCAGCAAGCAGCAACGGCGAGACAACACGCCGGGAACTACCAGAGGGCCGCGTGGGGGAGAACAACGGCGGTGGCGGCGGCCGCCGAGGGCGTCGCGGGGGCGGAAGAGGCGTGGGAGAAGGTTAGGGCTTTTAATGTCGCGTTTGAGGAGACGATGAGATCGCAAGGAGAGTGCGTGATTGCGGATGCGGAGTTGAGAGAAGAGGTTAGGGCGTCGATTGCGGGTTCGATTGTTCCGGGTTATCGGATCCTTTATGACAAGTGCTGCGAAGCGCGGGAACCCGCTATGAGTGTGGCTAGATACTACTCGCCTGATGATGTGTGGATTCGGGTTTCGGGTCTTTTTGAGAATTTAACGGGTTTGGGTCACGGTTCGTTTAAGGTAAGCCCACGGGCCCGTTAAAAGGGAACTTTCAGCTTGAGTTGCAAGTTGTGAAAACGAATAAGATGAATGTTTGTGTTTTGAAATTTAATGATAATTTGAAACAATGGTTTTTTAAATACATATATATAAATTTTTAGTGAAAAAAACTATATGTTAAATTACTTAAAAGTTAAAACAGTGAAACTTTCAGTTAACTTTAAATTAAAAATATCAACAGCCAACATAAAAATAAGTGTTAGCGTCTGCCTCAATATCCCTAAATTCATCTTCATATCACGTCTAAATATAACACAAATATTTACAAGATTTTTTTTTAAAAAGGAAGACAAATGTCTGTTTTTTTGACGCGTGAGTGTGGGCTATCGACTTCACTCGTGAATTAATTCTTCCAATAAAAGATTCGAATCCTCACCATTTCACACGAGATTTGTTTTTAGTACAATTAATTACTTGAACCAAATGAGCTTTTGGCTATTTATACAAATTTTACTTTTTGACAATGTTTTACTTCTTTATCATAAATACCCCAACTTAAAAATTTGTCAAAGACAATGTATGTAGGTGGACGCATTAGAGTAGTTTATCCATAATTTAAAAACTAATTATTTTTTATATACAAAAACAGAGAAAGTGTTAAAAGATTGATATATAAGATGGTGCATTAGTTATAGTATGACTTAATAACCCCTCAGAGAATTATTAATTTCTATTAAATGTCATGTAAGGCGATTAGAATCCTATTATGTGCACACTCAGAAGATATTTTTATAAATCAAGTTGAGTTGCTAAATCCTTACTATCATACCAAAGCCTCAAAATTAATTAATTTTATGTCAAACACAATATGAGTAAATGAAGGTCGGTCATATAAACATCACAAAATTTACATTATACTAAATTAATAAATATCTCATACAATTGTGCTTTGCTTGGAAAATGGGCGGTTGGAGATAATCCTTCGCCCTGGAATTCTTAGTCTCCAAGATTTCAATTGTGCTTTGCTTGGAAAATGGTGGTGGAAAATTATTTCCAATCCTAATGTCTATTGGGTTAAAATTATTAAAGCTAACTATTTTTCCAGTAACCCAACATGTCCTCTTTTTCACTCGCCTCCAAGAAATAAATCCTTTTTTGGGGCGGGGATTCTCTCTTCCTTGAATACTTTTTCGCACTGCGTCTCAAAAAACTATTAAAAAAATGGAGCCAATACCTACTTTTTGGTATGATAGGTGGTTCTCGGGGATTTCTCCGAAAGATCGTTGGCCTCTTCTTTTTTTAATGAATGTATTTTCCCTTGGATTACGGTTCGTCGATTCACGAACAAGTATACTCCCCGAAAATCTCTTCTTCAACGATGAATTCGATGAATTTACTTCTCGTTGGAGATAATCCCCGATTGCTCAAGTGGACTAGAAGACTTTTTACACTTGGCCTCCGAATAAAAAGTGGAACCTTCTCGGTAAAAATCTTTTTTTACAAGTTTATTATCGATGGAGGGATTCATCGTCCACTTTATAAGCGATTCGGAAAATTAGATGCCCAACAAAAAAATCACCCTTTTTCACTGGGCTTGCTTGGGAAGATAAAATCCTCACCCCTTACAAATCTCTTCAAAAAGGTTACAACTTTCAAAATACAATGGATACTTGCGTACTTTTGCCATAGAGCCTCCGAGACAATAGAACATCTTTTTCATAGACTGCAGTATACACTTCACGTATCTGGTCCTTTTTCTCACAAATTTTTTTGAAATACACTCCATTCCAACTTCCTTTTCAAGATTTGGACCACTTGGATCACTTCCATTCAACCTCAATGCCAACCTCTTTGGGACCTTTGTGTTAGAGCTATTATTTGGAATATTTGGGCTGAGGCGTAACAATCGCATTTTTTTCAATTGTCTGCGGCTCCCCGCTCACTCTTTAATGGTTAAAATTGCTAATATGCTACTTTCACGGTTTTTCGTGACCGATGTTAACCAACGCGAGTCTTTTGGTCGTAGCTACTCGAAAAATCAAGCGCTCAATCAACTTCATCAGCGCAAGGGAATCCAACATTTCTGGCGATTCAGATCCTAATCCTGCTCTAGAGTAGAGTTCTTCACTGTCAGCTCTGTTGACCTGTACCCCCTGTTGGTGGCTTTCGTCTTCATAGCTGTTTTATCTTCTCGTTCTTTGTTTTCCTTGTTATGTTTTCATGTAGTACTTTATGCCTCACCTCCGGTGAGAGTTTTCATCTTCTACTTTCTTTTTCGCTTTTGTTTTATTTTTCAATAAATTTGTGGTTTTATCCACTTTTATCAAAAATAGTAGGTTAACGCTCACTCATGAATGTGATAATCCATTGTGTGGTTGTTTATTGGAAATTTTGGCGGTGTTTAACAAGAAAATAAACTTCAAATAAAATTTCTTAATCATTATTAATTAAAATTTTAAACCATATTATATATTAAAACTCGATTTCAAAGCCTTCGTTCTCGAATCCCGCCGCCGGCTCTTACTAGGGTTTCAATCTCCTCTCTCTTGCGGCGGCGAGGTTGGTGGATTGCAGCTGCTCTTCTGATGGGTAAGAATTCGATCTCAATCTCGCAGTTCATCTTCCCCTGATCCAATACTCATCTCCTTTTATCTCTTCCATTTTGCATTTGCAGCGAGAATCAAGGTCCATGAATTGCGTGGGAAGCCAAAATCCGACCTTTTGAACCAACTGAAGGACCTCAAGACGGAGCTCTCCCTCCTCCGTGTCGCCAAGGTCACCGGCGGCGCCCCCAACAAGCTCTCTAAGATGTACGTCTTTCTCTACTCTGAGATTGCCAGCATTTTTCAGCTATTGATTCTAATCCATCATGTGTTTGATGAAATGCTTCAGAAAAGTGGTGCGTTTGTCCATAGCTCAAGTGCTAACTATGATTTCACAGAAGCAGAAGGCGGCTTTGAGAGAGGTCTACAAGAAGAAGAAGAAGCTCCTTCCTCTTGATCTCCGCCCCAAGAAAACTCGCGCCATTAGACGCCGACTTACCAAGCACCAGGTCTCCTATTCGCTCTCTCTTTCTTCTTTGCTGTTTGCATTCTAAAATTATTGTTTTTAAGCTTAAAAAAAAAAAAATGTTTTCTTGATAATGTATTGATCAGTGCTTGTTTGTAGCCAGAGTTGTCAGATGTTATTTGAGAAGTTACATCTTCTTAATTTTAGATAAGAAATTTTGACTAATCCAGTATTGATCCACCACTTAGTATTGTATTTGCTAAAAAGTTAAATACATAATTAAATGTATACAATTTGTTTTCTGAATGTTTAGTTCATTTATGCTACCATCTCTGTGCTTATAAGATCTTGACTGTATTGTCTTGGATAACAGCTTGAGGTGAAACACTTAATTTTCCTATGTTCAATGTATCCTCTTCTAAGACTGGTAAAGTTGTTGTTTTGTTTGGCAAGTGAGCAGGTAAAAAATGTTTCTATGATAGTGTAGGGTAACTGCTGTTTAAAACCGTCCATGCTTCCATTCTATAGGGTTCTTAGACTGAGTGGGAAGTGATAGGCACTTTGACAAGTAGATTTCTGGCTGAATATAATGGAATAGTGACATAGAACATCTTGATCCTTCCTGAAGAGCAAATTGAAAGGTGTTAAGAGCTGCAGTAACAAGTTTTTCAATGAAAATCCCATGTTTATTGTTTGGAGCAATGAATTTCAGTTGTCAAACTTTAAACTATTACCTTCAAGAAATCAGGGGAATTGTGTGCCCAAAACATTGGGTGTGACTGTTTATGTTAGTTACATTTTATGACATGATTTTATCGAGAAATGGTTATCATGCTTTTGGTATTAATTTAAATGCTTGAGTGTGGACTTTCACTTGTAACAATTGGAGATAGCATGTTTTGATTGGTTAAGTTTTATTATGCAGACATTTCCTTTGTTTCAAGTTACAAATGTATGTAATCCATGTATTTCACTGGCATACAGGAATCTTTGAAGACAGCGTGAAAAGAAAAGGGAAATGTATTACCCAATGAGGAAATATGCCATCAAGGCCTAGAGTTATTGTGTCCTTAGATTTTGTGTTGTCTCTGAAACTGGTATATAAGGCTTTGACATTGTTTTTTCATCCGGATGAATTGCATTTGGACTATTAAATCTTGATAATTACCCTTTGAGTTCATTTTTCTACTTGAAATATCATTTTGAGGACATTCAAAACGGAAAATATCAGAGAATTGGTGGCATTATATGCTTGGCTCAAGCTGGTTCTCTAACTTCTCTTCATGTGACTGTCTGTTGCGGACTTTTGACATACAGTTATCAGATGACGAGTGCCTAATGTTTTCTCTAATGTTCTCTATAAACAATGGATTCACTTATGAAAAAGCGCTTAATTTATACTTATTAGAATGGTTTTTTATTTTTCCTATCAGTATGGGAAGTATTTATAGTTTTCTTGTATGTATTTAGGTGTATAAATTACCATCAAGGGCATGTAAATTATTTTGTACTAGAACTTATATGATCTTTGATGGAAGCTGTTCTTCAGCTGGAATGGAAGAAAGTAGGGCTGGGTTTTTTTATGTATATATATTAAAGGAATACGAATAATATAATGTTTGACTGTTAAAATATAAAAATATATATATATATATTCTGATTGTGTTTGTTTTTCCCCTTTTGTCTAGACAGTTTGGGCCTTTTTTTTAATCAAATTTGAACTTTTTCATTGCTAATGTGTAAAAACTAAAAACACTCAGATAAGGGATAAGAGTTTACTATTAAATTTTTTTTTAAAAAAAAAATTCATAAAATTAACAGGGATAAATTTCGACCACAGTGGGAGTCGAACCCACGACCTTCTGATCCGAAGTCAGACGCGCTAATCCACTGCGCTATGCGGTCATTTTGTTATTAAGTCGAGAATTTATTTTCTTATACATATTATATTTGAAAAGATTTACTCAAAAGTTTTGTTTGGTGTATTTTTAATAGCAGTTTAGTGTAGGAATGAAGTTAAATATATTGCAAGTTTATTAGTTAGTCTTCCCTGATTTATGAACAAGATATCTCATTATGCTCATCTTTTTAACCTAAATGATTATTCTAAAGGTAATGATACTTAGCTTTTAAACCTTAATTATTCTTCAATAGGCCATATTACAACTTAACTAGCATTAGGTTGATGGTTTTTTCATTAACTTAATCTTATTCCTCAATTCTTTCCCACTAAACTTCATTTCTTCCTGATCCTTCTTATTCTTTTGTCTTTGAATTGAGATTAAAGACAAACTTTTTGGATAATCATCTTTGGATTTTTTTATCAGAAAAATTAGCTCTTTTTTTAATATTAAAAAAATTATTATAAATTAATAGAATAACTCTATACTTCAACCAATTCTTTCTCTATAATTAAACCTCTAATTATCAACCAAATTCCTCCCTTTGTTTTGAAAAGATTTAGATCAAACAACTAAAATTTAAGAGAATTATGCATATAGCTAGTTCAATGATTTTCTCTTAGTGAAAAATAATTTATCCACCTTTTTCCTCCCTTTATTTTTTTATCAATGCAATATGGTTTATCCATTTAAAAAAATAGTTTTAAATAAAATAACAGCCAACACTTTACTACTTATTGATTCAATTTCTTGGTAATCCCACTTTTATGTCTAGTCTTATAACTTTTTCTTCATTCTTCTTCTTTGTAATTTTATATTTCTAATAATATATAATTCATCTTTTTATTTCATATATACAGTGGATGTATCTTTGGATTCCTCACATCACATGAATATGCTAAAAAGACAGAGGTCCACACCTGGATGTTTATATAATATGCATTCCAAAAATCAAAGGTCTAAATGTCTGATAGAAAAAGAGAAAGAAAGGTATATAGAGTTAAAGCTCATTCAAGACAAACAGTTGGAAGTTGTGATCACCCATACATTAAATTTAAAACACACTCTGTTCCTTCCCACTTCTTAACTTTCATTCAACAATAAAGATAAAAAAACATTCATTAACCCAACAAAGATCCACATCTCCATTTTTTTTTTCTTTTTTTTTTTTATTATACATAAAATAAAACACTCAAAATAACATCATACAAAAGACATGATCACAATATATATATATATATATATATATAACTTAAAATGAAGCTGATGCTCTTGCTGGTGATGTAGTTCCTGAAGGCCAGAACTGTGCATTCTTAACCTTAGAAACACTATTCAGTACTCCCAACGGCGTTACATCTCCGATCACCGTCACTTTTTTCTCCGCCAAATCTATACTAAATGATCTCACCCCTACATACATATTCATATCCATATTTACCAAATTAATCAAATACAAAATTACTATATATTAATAATAATAATAATTAATCCATAGTACATACCTTCCATCTTGGATATATGTCTTCTAACTTTTCCTTCACATCCTTTGCAATGCAAAGACACCCTCAATACCACCTCCTAACAATTAATAAAATCACTTAATTAAATAACCAAAACATATATATATATATATATATATATAAAGAAAGAAAAACAAAGAACCTGATCTTGTTGTCTAGAAGAAGAAGAAGGTCTAAGAAGAGAAGCTCTCAAAGGAGGAGGAGGATTAGAATCAGGGAAGACATTAAAGAAGGCTTTATCATCCAAAAGATAGCGAGAAGAACCAGGTGGGCTAATCAAACTGGTTTGTTTCTTATGGTTATAAGAAGAAGAAGAAGAAGAAGAAGTTCTTGGTTTTGATGATGATGATGATGATGATGATGGTATAATTGAGCAATGGACTTAGATCTTCTATAGTCTCTAAGATGAGGGCTGTGCCGATCAATGGCTCGGCCACTGCTCGAACGAACCATCGAACGGTGGTCGAAGTTTGTGCAGATGGCTGTGGAGGTTGGAGAGGCACAAGAGAAGCTCACTCCTTTGAGTTCTTTGAAGATGAGAGAGGCCATGAGGAAAAAGAGGTTGAACTAGTGATGATGATGAAGATGATAACTATAGCATGCAACTTGAGTGAAGTCTTTGGTATGCTTTTAAAGTGAGAGGCTTGTGAGTGAGGTGAGATGAGATGTTATTTTCTATTTATTATATTTTGTTTTTCATATGAATGAATGTTTAAGTGTAGTATATATATATATATATATACCAATGCACCTTTTAGGGCGATTTGCATCCGGGATCACTGCAGTAGGGCTGTTGCGTTTGGGGAGTGACTCAAGATCAAATCCCATGTCCATCGTAAGGCGACGTGAGGTCGGGCCTTTGAGCTCTCGCTCCCACACGCATGACATCGCCCGACTTACCCTTTAAATGCAGTCATTGTCGTCTATTTATCAAAAAAGAAAATATATATATATATATATATATGAATAATTTTGTATAGAATGGATATGGTATGATTTTATATATACATTTATGTGTTTATCATTAGGTCCTCAAGTTTTATGAGGGCCACAAGAGCACACTCCACTTGTTAACCAATTAATAAATTATATATATATATATAGTTTTTAAAGTAGTATGTGACTATTAAAGTATTGAAGTATATTTGGGAAGCCCAAAGTATTGAAGTATGTGATAGGCATGGTTTGTTGACGGTTGACCTAGTTTATAATGCTAGAAGCAATTTTGATATTGGTACATTAGAGTATTGTTTTAAATTTTTTCATCAATAATAAACTATATTCTAAACTAGATGAATATATGTAGCATATTATGTGCATGAATCCATGTTGAATAAAAAAAAAATTCAAAGTAGATAATTATAAATATTTTTTATTTGAGTAACTAAAATAATCACTATCTCAATAGTTGAGGGTTAAAATATTTGACTCTCATACAGATACTAATACATGTAATGATTTATCCACCTTATAAAATAATATAAAATAAATAATATACAAGTTTAAATGCAAAAGAATAGGATAAAAGGGTATTATTTTTACAAAATGGTGTAAATGGGATGGTAAATTGTTTAGTATTCCAAGTTATTCTTTGATGAGTGAGTCAGGGAATTCAATAAAGTAATTTGTTTGCTTTGGACAAGAGGCACTTTTAGGTACACAAAATGCGGGTGGGAGCGGCCAAACGGCTGCAACATTTCATTAAAGAAATGTCACAACAACAGAACAATTTCTGTTTAACAATTAGAGTTTTTATGTTTAAATTTTTATTTTAACACATCTTAGAAATAAAATAAAATTCAATTTACTCAAATTTCAAGAGAATCACTAGTACCTTACATTGTGGTCAGGGCTGTGTAGTGTTTTGTTTTGTTTTATAGGAGGTTGTGGCCTCACAAAACATTCCTAATGGTTTTGTATGTGTACTCCTTGATCTCAAATTTTGGCTTATAGTTTACAATTTCAACAGGATAAAATAGAAGGAAAGAGAACATTTGAAGCATATGTAATTATTAATAACACCTCACTATACACCACCTAGGCATGAGAAGAATGGTGGCTCATTATCCTCCCGCATGTAGAAGATTAAGAGTTTGACTCCTTTAAACACAACTTAAGTTCATGGTTTATCCAAATTACTAAAAAAACTTACAATGCTGTAAAATTAAAAGTTGATGGCCAACGACCTCTTAATTTATTAACACCAGCTTCCTCATGTAAAGTACTTGTGTTATGTCATGAAAACTGGTTCAAATCTTAAGTCATATAAGGTGAGAGTACATATGCATTGAGATATTAACTCTGTGTTTATGCACATCCTTGACACGTGGGGTGATTATGAACTAAAATAAAAAAACTTCTACAATTATATATGCAATTTAGAGTTAAAGCCAGCTAGCCATAACATAATGTTTATATCTGTTTGTTTGTTTTGTTTTTTTTTAATATTACTCAACATGATACTTATTATAACTACTCGTTTTTCTCTCAATTTTTTTCTCCACTTAAACTATATTTAAGTCAAATTTAAATTCAAAACACATATAACAAAAATAAACCAATGATATATATATATATATGTAATTAAATATAAAAGGTACAAGATGAGATAAAGAAGACGAAATGTCGGTTAAGTAAGAACAAGGAGTGCTGAATGAAGAAGGCTTTTGGTCTTGAACCGTACCATATTTAGAAGTCTTTAAAAGAAGCATGCAGGCCCTTTAACAGAGCCAAAGCCCCATCACACTCCTCTCTTCTTACTTCCTACTTCCTAGTCTCTGTTCTAGTGTTTTTATTGTGTGTTTGTGTGAGCCTCTGCCTGGCCATCATGTACTACTTCTTACTATTCTTTAGAAATTAAAACACCCACCAAAAAAGATGGTCTCCCTGCCAAGTGCCAACTTCACTCTCTCAGGTTTTTCAGACTTTTGAACCATGCATGTGACTCCCTTAAGATCTCATCAATGACATCCAAGAACACTTGAATTCACTTTGAATCAATTAATATACATTATTAAACCATTTATCCAAAAGTATAAAAGTATTATCTCTCTTTCCCCCTAGTATCTCTTTGCCATTTTGTAGGGATACTTTTCATTTATATATGATGATCTTTTTTCTTCTTTTTTTTCTTCAAATTTTACTGTTTGTCTATCCTGATTATTTAATTTTTATTTTTTTCTTAATGAAATGTGATTTAACTATTTTTTATTAAAAAAAATGGAAGTGTATATGCTTCTTGAATTTTAAAAAAAAAAAACCGAATACTTTTGTTTTTATCTAAAATGGTTACTTAAATGAGAGGAAGAAAGGACACCACTTTCTTAATTATATTGGATTCTCTCCTCCACAAGCAAAGAAAAGAATCAGATTCTCTTTTATTTCCTTTTTTTTTTCCTTTCAAAAAATGGTTTGAAACAAACTATATCTTCACACTTACAAAGTCAGTAAATCCAATCCAACACTTCATTGTCATGTATCTCCTTCATATCTTGAAGTTATATATATATATAAATCATCCTTTGCATTATCTAATGTTTAATAAGTAAGGAGTATTAAGACTCAACCACCTGCCATGATTAATGTCCTCAAGCCACCCACTTTGGAAAAAGGAAATAAAATAAATAAAAGATTAATAAAGAAGTAGAAGAGTCACATTCTAAGCACCATATTAAACCACTGATGAAGACCATAGAAAAAGCTAGAGTTTGGTTTGGCACTGAATGATAAGGGAAAAAGTATTCTTTTGTATGCATTGGCTGGGCCAATCCTTTTGACAAAATTGTTTAGTGTATGCAATTAAATTAATTTGTTCCCCTTTTTTTTAAAGTAAAGTTGAAAGGGGAAAAAAAAATATAGTTTTAAAAATAAGAAGCTTTGTTTCCTTCTTCTTCTTCCTCTTCTTTTCTATTTTTAAATATTCTTAAAATTAGGTAGACAGAAGAGAGAGGAGGATCATGATGGAAAGCAAGGCATGCTTATGGTATCAGGCCTGATCCAGAGGGAATGAGGGTGGTAATCATTGTGTTCTTTGGATAAACTTTATTTGATATTTCAGGCATGGGGTCAAGTGATTCAGCCTAGTTTTGAGAATTCTTATATATCATATATACATATATATATATAAGATTGTGAATTTAATGATATTCATAGTTAACTTCCAAACAATTGAATCCTAAACTTCAACTGAAAAAAAAAATGATACTTGTATTCACTGGAATAGATTTTGCAAGCTTCACTTTGATCTTGCACATTCACTGATCAATATTTCGTTATGTATTACATCGATGAGACAATAATGCGGAGCCGCAGAAATTACAAAGACATTGCAAAAACTCTCAACTTGAAACAATGGCCCATCAAAAAAGCAAGAACTTTATCTGCAGTTAAAGGACCACTTCGAGTGGATCGACGAACTTGTTTTGACATAGTTTTTGCTAGGGACTACCCTGCAAGCATTAAATCAAAGATGAGTTCTTCCAAAAGTTCATCTTTTAACATACTTTCTATCTCTATCCCAACAATATCAACACCTTCTACCAAATTTAAATACTTTAGTTCAAGAACTTCGTCTAATTTGCTCTCTGATTCCTTTCGATACTTCACCACCATTTGCCATACCTTTTCAACTAGACAATCATGGGAGCACATAGGTCCAATTAGTCTCCTTGGTTTTACCCATGCGTGTTGGATTTTTGATTTGTTCGACGATCTCGGATAAAACTAAATTTATAAGATCAAACAGCAGCTTCCTTTCAGATCTTGACCATGACTTGACATTGCGGTACTTCTTCTCAAGGCTATCAAAAGCATTTGAGCATACTGGATATTCTCTCATATAAAACGTATTGGATAGTCCATCCCATTCAGCTTCATGAACACCCAAATCACTGAGTACATCAAGCAGGTATGAGAAGTCCCTGTCACCTTCATCTTCAAAAGCTAACAAAATCTCTGCCGTCTCTGTAAGAGGGTGATACTGTTCATTTTCGGCGTCACTAAAATTTATCTCTAATTCATTGGCATAAGGATCTGATGACTCCAACTTAAGAAGTCGAAGTTGCATTCGCAGCTCTGCATCAAGAATGTTAAAATGTCACACATGAGTAGATTTACCAGTGAGAAAGTAAACATATAGAATGGATGTTTCACTTACCCTTAAGATCTGCACTGACACTCTCAAAGCATCCAGAACTGGAAATCTCTTCAGATGGGCACTCTAGAACAGAGACTGGACTAGGTTGTTCAGCTTCCTTGGAGCTTACAGGAGAGCCAAATTCAGTTAAGTTATGATCAGAAACAAGAACGGAGCCTGTTTGATGGTAAGATGTTTCCTGGAGAAGCATATCATGATTTGAGATAAAGTAAAAGATTACTGATTGATCAGAAATATTGGTTGTAATAGACAATTTATTTCTTATTTTCAATCAAAACAAAATCTGCAAACTGCTAATGTATTTTTGCATGAGAATTGGAGTAAAAGAGCAACAGACAGCCACTGGTCAGAGTTATACACCATCATTAAATTATGAAGTTATGGCATGCCTTTTGTAATTTAGGACAAAGACTATGAAGGAAAGGACAATTGGAGGGAATTCAATCAAACAAGAAGCTAAAAAGGAAAGAGACTAGCTAATCCTAGGATGGTATAATTCCTCAGTTATACATTCCTTGGACAGAAGTGCTAGCATACACCACTAAAATATCCTCGTGGATTCTAAAACAAACCTCTATCATGATAGCGTTCTAATGAAAATATACCAACATGTAACTAATTAAATAAGAAAGGGAAGAGACAAAGTAATACAAGATTTGTCATGTTTACTTAACAATGAATTCCTTGCACATAAATGTTAAACATATGGTATGGAAAAATTTTTGTGGATTCTGAAAACAGACCTCTTTCTTGATGTCATTCTGACTCAAGGCTGGAAAAATCTTCCTTAAGCACTTCACATGAATTTGGCTTATTCATCAATTCTTCATTAGCTACTAAGGAAGATAAATCTGTTAGAGGAGCAAGAAAATCACCAACCGGGTGTCCTTTCGTTGGGAACTGGGTCATCAAAGGGTTCAGATATAAGGGTCGCATCAACATTATCTTTTGGTAATTTGTTTACATGGATCTCTTTTTTCAGTACTACACTTTCCGCTTCAAAAGAATCAAGTTGAGGGGGTTTATTTCTTCGATATTTGAGGCCTCTACGAGAAGAAAATATCTTCCGATTATTGTTTTCCTCTGAACAATCATCAGATTCCAAGTTGAGCACATCTTTAAGCAAATAGCAGCCGCCATGGTTAGCAGCTTTGTGCGTGCCACTCAGTTTTGGAATTCCAAAAGTAGTAGAATTTGGGAGAGAGACGGACCTTTCTAACTTTCTGGAGCAACCTTCTTTCCACCCATCTTTGCTGCTGATACCAGAAGGGCTACCTTCTCTCTCAATCACTTCATACTTTGCCAGCTTTTTATCTCTCTGAATAATGAACCTAGGTTTAATTGGCATTTCTCTGTCAGGGAGAGAAAGCATTTCTCCCAAAGTACCAGGAGGTTTTTGCATAATTCCCACTTGTTGAGACCGCTTGGTTATTTTCCATCGTTCAGACAAACGCTTCCTGGCCTCCCTGGTCACAGATGTTTCAATTGAATTAGATGATGAGGAGCTTGCAGTGTCATTGTCCATGTAATGAAAGTGACCGGGACTCCACTGATATGCCTCAGGCTTAACTACTTCACATCTGCGGCGTGGCCTCTCCTCTCTGTTATTTGAATTGGATCGTGAGTTTGCAACATTCTTGCGACTATTACTCATATTGTGCCTCATTTGTTCTGTAATCTCTCGTGCAATTTCTCTTGAACCCTTAGTCCTATGACGTATAACTTCTACATTATCAGATGACCTCTGCCGGGCTCTTCCTTCTGAATGTAATTCCTGGATACCAACCCTCCGCGCTTCCCTTTGTCTTTTGTGGCCAAACTGAATATCATCAGTTGATCTTGGCAGAAGAAGGTTTCTTGCTTTGTTTTGTGTCATCTCAAGACTAGGTTTTAGAACAACAATCCTCGTGCCATGTGAGCAGACTTCATTTCTCCCGACATAGTCTGACGTGGACAACTTATGTGCAAGAGGAGAACCGTGCTCTCTGATAGAGTGATTCATCAAACCAGGACCAGGTCTCCTTAAGTAAGCAGCATCTCCATTTTGCATATGACTGCGTCTATCAGTATTCATCTCTGATTCAAGATGTACTTTCGATGTTTCTGTGTTTGGTTCCATTAGCTGATTTTAATATTGTGATATGACCGGCATGAGGAGGGGGTGAAGCACACTTCAAGCCCTGTAGATGTTTAGAGAATAAGGAGTTTGGTTCTTGAAGGAATTTCAGAAAAAGATCCTTATTGCTATCTAAGACTTCCAATGCATCATCAAATTCTTTGGACTGCCGAAGTGATTCATTAGTCGAGAGGCGCTTCGCATCCATAAACTTCTGCCTAATGAAGGCAACATCAGTCTCACTTCTTTGTGAGCTTGATATTACCTTTTGAACTGACTGGTGCTTGCTCTCTTCAGATTTCTTCATTTCAACAATTTCAAAAACATCTTTAAAATCCTGATTCTCATCAATGGACTTCTGAAACAAATGCTCTTCACAGGTTGCACGCTTCCCTTGATATCCCACAGATGATACATGTGAAAAGCAACTTTCCATCCTATCACGTGGTTTATTGGCAACCTTGGAAGAAGGCAAGGAGTCGAGACCCATTAATCTTGCAACCAAACTTGGTGTAGGCCGCCTAATTTCCAATTCTATTTGACATCTCTTCATTTATAAGTGTCTTAATTGGTGTTCCGCTGACGGTCTTGCAAGGATTTTGTCTATATCCAAGGCCAATCTAACAAATGAAAACATATAAGAATAAGTTAATCTTAGCCACCAAAGCCACACAAACAAACTGAAAAAACTTTTGAGTAATGCAGGCTCACTGCAGTAATAATTTCCAGTGTGTTAAGTTGATGACCTCATTTAGGTCATACTTTTTATAGCAATAATGCAAAGAATTCAAAATATATCACCACTCCAAGAATCTCATTGAGGCCATAACTTGAACAATGAATAAACCGAAAATAAACACCATTTCTTAATGAAGGAATGCAATTGTTCCACACACAAAAACATTATGCAAACTGCCAAAATGTTAGAAATCACGACGGAATACACTTCACTCTAACGCAACAGTCTTAAAAGCAGACTTACAGAATTTTTTTCATCAGGAAAGTCATCACCACAGTCAGAATCAACTGCCATCTTTGAGGAATATAGTCCCTTCCTGAACAGACCATTGCCTGAAATGATCCTCTTATATCATTAGAGGAAGTACAATAAAATCCAGAGCTCTAAGTAGTTATACCATAAAGAAAGTCATGTACAATTATTTTTTGTAGAATGAACAAGAATGGTTAAAAAGGAAAGTAATTTGACATATTGAAAAGCAACATGTGATGAATAAGAAGAAAAGCCTAGAATATACAATTGTGTTAACCAAATAAAAGCTACAAAGAACAATCAGGCAATGTGAATATATGAGTGAAGAGCACTTTTTGAAATTAACAAGGTTTCAGGTGGGTAATTTATCTTCACTAATGCCCAGTAAACCAAACAGATCTACTCCTGGAACAGCAAGCATAATTCAACATGGCAGAATAGTCATGTCGAAAACAGGGCATTACCTCGACCACCAAGAGTGAACATGAAATATCACGGACACTGCAGAACAGCTCCAATAGAATAAACTGGAAATTCCACTCAAAAACACTATCTTATAGATTTCACACACACACACACACACAAGCAAGGAATTTTGCTACTGAGAGCACACTAATATAATGAGATTTTTAGAATATCAAGGTCAAAACAAGAATACTACAATATATACAACAAGAATGAAACAGCATGTGAGGTTGAATTATTAAAAATAGCACGTCATATAAACTTTAGCAACGTAGACAAGAAAACAAGCACGCCAAACATCATGCGAGCAATAAGAAGAGCACTTATTATCTGTCTACCTAATTGTCTATACAACAGAAACCCCTCTCAACTCTCCAGACCAAACACCTAATTTTCCTCCATTAATACAGCGCTCAAAGAAGCTCAAAGATCCACCACAGCATTCTCGAAACCCAACAATTAAGCTCACAGCAAGCTTAACCAAGCAAATACTCAACTCTAAAACCTAGAATTCCCTCACAGCTGCTACTCATCACTGCCACAAACCCTAAAATCAGAGAGATTGTAACAGAGAAGGATAAAAACGAACAGGAATTACACAGCTTAATCAAAACCATTACAAGATAAAAATAAAAAATAAAAAAAAACAAGAGGCATTGGTCACAACCTTCTCCTCTACCTCGATCGAGACCACGGCCGACAGGCTTGGGCACCGGAGAAGCGATCCCCTTCCTCGCAGCACCAGTGCCCACCAGTCGTGACCCACTCCTCTCCCTGCCTCTCGACCCACCTCTCTCCATCTCTTCAGGTCCAAATCCAGTATCCTCACCCGGCGGCGAGCTGAGCGATCTGGAGCTCCGGCGCGCGCGAGCGAGAGCGAAAGCTCGGAGTTTGGCGGAGAAGAAGGTATTAAATGCTTCTCTTTGCGTCTCTGTTGGAGCTTTTAGAATGGAACATTGCACTTCTCGAGAGTACGTTAATCGAGGTCAGAGTTGACACGTGGAGATCATTGAATATTGAGAAGGATAAAAAGCCCTCCAGAGAGAGAATGCCACGTAGATGGTACAGTTTAGTCAAGAGGGGGTATAAGGTGAAGCGGAAACTAAGGAATGGATTTAAATTTCAAAACTGGGCTGGGGCCTGGGCTTGAAGAGATTGCACTTGGACGCGAAGAGCGGGACGTGATGTTGACCATTCCCGGCCGAGTTAATACCGGGTTTTAAACTGATCCGACTCGGACACGTGGCACTCTTTCTTCCGCCTTTTACGGGAAATCATACAGCGTATAGCGGAGGGGATTTCGCTTTTTTTTTTTTTAATTCGTTTATTTGTAATTTATTATTATATTACTATTATAATTTAAAATCAAATGCGAAGGTATTCAATTATCTACAACGGTAGAAAAGCAAAGGACAAGATGTAAAACAAAAAGGATGAGCTAATTGAACACTTTGTATGACTCACAATTGATCTTCATTATTATTGATATTATAGCACCAGTCAGGACCATTTTCAAAATGCTCATTTTCCAGCTTCAAGCTCTGTACTGTACTTGGAGAATTTAAGCACTTCTTTGAATAGTTCCATTTATTTAGATTTTAAATTCAAGTAGAGTATTGTTTTGTTTAGACAGAAGAGAAAGAGGCCAACACATGAAACAATTTGGTTGTTGTCATAACAGAAGAGAAGTGGGCATGGCTGGCATAATTGAACCATCTCATGACTGCAATCATGTCCTCTTGCATGGGTGAATATAATGGCATTTCAATGTAATGCAACTGGTTTAGTTAGACTTAGAAACATGGTTCATTTTAATCTTTATTGCTGCCTGGAAAAAAGTCATGAATCTTGGATGGTGATTTGGAGGAATAGTGCAAACATCATGAGGAATAATGGTAAGGATGTGAACCTTCTAATACTAAAAGTTACTTACCTTTTGCTCCTTGTAAAGCCATACCATTTGCTTAAAATGATGCAGAATAGTGAGGGGTGCCTAAGTGCCTTATCTTTGTTTGGGAAAGCATGGAATGGTAGGCCAAAGTCCATCACAAACTACTTTCAATAGATACACAAAAAAGGACCATTCTACTTGTCTGGTCATCAGTCACATTGACCTCACATTCATAGCATATGGGCAGCACTGCCAAACAAATTCATTGATAGATCTAAAAACTCAAACCATGCACATATTGTTAATGAATGCATGGACATATCTTTGAAAAGATCTCCAAATAACAACCTCATTTACCAAACTCACAAACATGAATATCTCATAGATTAAGTGAGATGAAAATTAATAATATTAGCTGTGACAATGAAGGCCTCCACTGGTCAAGGAAACAAGGATGTTGATTTTATAGATGGAGGTAGACAGACACATGAAGCAACCTCTCAACAGTCCTAGCATGAGAAAACCTAACAAACAAACAAAATTTTCAACCATGTTTCTCGAAGATCCTTTGGTATGAAAGAGTGCAATGCAAACCACAATATTAGTTGCGCCATATTTCTTTTTTTTTTTTTACTCTGGGATCATCTGCTCATTGTCGGCATCACCTTCTTCCTCTATCTTGGGTTTAGATGGAGTTGGACCGGCTCCAGGAGCCTGCTTCTTCTTTATGCCACTAACAATATCGTCGATCCTCAGAAGCATGCAAGCAGCCTCAATGGCAGTCTTGAATGTTTGTGCTTTTACGCTGTATGAATCCCATATCTGCACAAGAAAACTGTTTAGAAACAACAAGGACTAAGACTGTTGTCAGGAATAGGGAAGATATACACCTTTTGTTCTTTCATGTCGGCGATAGCACCAGTGTTCCCATCAATGCCAACCCATGCATTTTCCCCATTTGCATGCTGTAGAAAGGACGCAGACAGATACAAATTAGCCAAAAAAAGATCTCATAAATATGAACAATTAATACAATAGGGAAGGGCATGGCCTGCTTCTTGCCTTTCCTTGAAGAGCTGTCATGGTCCTGATCACATTGACTCCACAGTTCTGGGCCAAGGTTCTGGGGATGGCCTCAAAAGCCACAGCAGCAGCTTCATATGGCCACTACAATAATAGCAAAGAAACAAGCTGTAAGGTTGTATGATTAATTAACAATAGCATAAAAGTTGAAGAACCAGTTTCAACCTTTTCGATGCCTTCAATTGATGAACTCTTTTGTTTTAGTGTTGCAGATACCGTCAACTCGGTAGCACCACCGCCAGGAAGAAGCTTTGGGTTTTTCAATATGTTTCTTGCTACAGACATGGCATCCTGACAAGAAAATGAAAAAATTAGCTTTAGTCTATGACATCCGTGTGCCATCTAACATCAAGTGATGTGAGACCTACCTGCAAATTTCTTTCAACTTCATTTAGAAGATCTTTGCTAGCACCTCTCAACAGAACAGTGCAGGCTTTCGGTTCTTTGCAGTCAACAATAAATGCAAAAAACTCATCTCCGATTTTCTTTATCTCAAAAAGCCCTGCTCCAGTTCCAACATCAGATTCTTGCAGTTCCTCTGGCCTGTTGACAACAACAGCCCCACATGCTTTAGCAATTCTGTTATTGTCAGTCTTCCTCAATCTCCGAATAGCACTAACACCAGCCTTGCTGAAATAATGGCATGCTAAATCACTGAGTCCTTTTTCAGTAATAACTAGGTCAGGCTTGAACTTCAATATCTGCATACAAAGGTTCTCAATATATTCTTCCTCCATCTTCAATAAAACTTCCCTGAAAATGGGAGGCACTTGTTAGTGCTAGACCAAATATATATATATATATATATATAACAATAAAAATAATTCAATATTGAAAAAAAAACCTACATCCAAGACAACTTGAAAACGAGAAATCTAAATCTAAGAGCATTGAAACAAATATTTGTGCAACATAAAGGATCTTGCAAAACATAAAACACACAGGTTCACCATAAACCATTAGGCACATAATAAATCTTGGGAGCTTATAAAGATACATGCACACATGGATTTACCAAAGGAGAAATCTAGTTCCTATTTCAGTAGGTTATTTAAAAATTTAGAAATTCTTACCAATCTTCTTCCTTTACTAACTCAGCATTTGTTTGATTTTCTCCCTTCTTATACTCAAGAGGACAATCAAGAAGAATGATCCGAGGGTTCAGTATCTTCCTTCTCATTTTACCAGGGGCAACAACATCTTTATTGATCATGACTCCTTTAAGAACCTTGGAATCCTCCAACTGGCCACCAGGAACCTTTTCTACTTTGATATATTTCTTAATGTCTACTTCTCGTAACCCTTGGCCAAGGTCCACACCTACTATTGTGGTAGAATCGATAGCAAGATCCTGAAATTAGTTAAAATAGATGTCATACAAAGCTTCAACAGTATAAAGTACAACTAGTGGGAAGCAAATGAGAAAGCTAACAGAATCTATAATTTTCAGTGCCATTCTGTTTGACATAATAACAAATTAAGGCCCAAGTTCACAAGGATTAAAGCTCTACTTGTCATAGACTTGATGATAATTTACAACAAGACCAACAAGGAATTTCTTATATATAATAATTAATATAGAGATGAAAATAGAACGCCGTAGGGAAAGGGGGGAAAGCCTTGAAGACTACTGCAATATTTAAAACCGCTACAATATACTCAATAGAAAAATAATTAAAACTGTCACAGTATATTCAATGGGCACATGGGAGACGCTTAAAGCTTACTATAATAGTTAAATTACTGTTGATGTTCAATAGAAAAAGAAGCACAGCATGAAGAGCAGCCTTTAACCAACTGAAGATATTGAATTTAAAAAGACAACACTTACAGAAATTAAGTCTCCAAACTGTCCAGTAAACTTTGTGCCAATGCAGCTTTTTACCAATCCCAACATAGTGGCACCTATCAAACATACATTCTCATGGAATTGAGTGTCCTTGTTTAGATAGACATTTAAAAGATTAACAAGTAGACTTACGGTCGTTAACATCAATGGGCATAGCAATCTTGTCTAGTACAGCAACAGCATCCTCAAGAGCTTTATTGTATGCTGAGGCCACACGAGAAAAGAACTATAAGTATATTCCAACAAACAGTTAGAATATTACTCATTTAATCAATAATTACCTCTGCAGATAACAGTTGGATGGTAATTTTTGTCAATAAAGGCCTCGGCAACATGAAGCATCTCACCAGCTTCAAAATTCACACAAACAATAAGTAGAATACTCAGATAAGTAACACATGCATAGACATCATTAGCACTAGTCTGTTTCTTAAACTTCCATTATTCTAAAATTTACAAAAAATAGTTACTGTGTTCTAGAAAAGACTATATCCAAACAGGATGCCCATTACTTTAAAGAGGATGTGAAACCACAAGTACAAAACATACCAAGAACAATGACCGAAGTTGTCCCATCTCCTACTTCTTCATCTTGAGTGCGGCTAAGTTCAATCATTGACTGCCAACTCAGATTCAAAATGTTAGAACCATAAAGGAATTAGAAAGCAACAGATGGAACAAGAACTCAATATTGAATAATAAATAAGTGGAATATTGCATTCGTGATCCACCATACCTTGGCAGCTGGATGGGCAAGATCTAACTCTCTCAGAATACAATTTCCATCATTTGTAACCACAATTCCTATTAAGAGAAAAACAATTTATGATGTCAAGAATGGGAAATATAGACAAGTCGAAAGAAATCAAAAAAAAGATGCTAAAAACAATGGGGTTATTGTGGCTGAGAACACCTATAAGAAAATTGAGGAGCATGGAACCACATTGAGCTTATCACACACAAGACAAAGGTTACTGTTATTTGGCTCCTTAGTTCTATTTAATAACCAAGCAAATCAAAACATTTCAATACAAGTGTGCAAAGATACAAAAGCACAATGTGTGATGATATTATAAATTCCAAATTTTGTTGAAAAATTTTATATCAAATAAATAAATTATTTATATTTTAAAAAATGGTTCAAGCAAAATATGATGTTGCTAATTGAATTATATCATGACAACTAAAATACAAGAAAAAGGAAAAATAATGTGTGCCGCACCAAAACCTGAAACAAAACAATAGTGTGACCACTGAACTTGGTTTTTTGACAAACCATTAAAAATGACACCAAAAAGGCCAAATAAATATCATACCTCCTCCAGCATCAAGCAGCATCTTCAACATGGACCGAGGACCCAATGTTGTGCGGATAATATCAGCCACAGCCTGTGGAAAAGACACAGAATAGTATAGTTTGACACAAATTAAATCCTAGATTTAGTCCCAGAGCTGACAGGCAACAAATAGCCATATAATATTTTGACTATAACTGTATAAGAAAATTACAGTCATTGTTTAAATACTCTAAGAAAAGAAAAACTAATCAAAGTTTCCACTTTAAAAAAGATAACAATTGTGACAATATCGAATTGAAAGTGAGAAATTAATCCCAGTGCAGTGCTCACAAACATACACATACAAAGCCTCGTTTAATTCGTAATACTGGAACATAAACACTAAAATGCAAAACTAAACCAAACATTTAACCAAAACAAAAAGAAGAACAAGCGATCAAAATCGAGTGGAATTTCCAAAACAATTGCAAAAGAACCCACCTTTGAAGCTTGGATGTTGGCATGCTGCACCTTGCTCCCAGATTCACGCTTTACAGAATCCTCTGCTCAATCAAATCAACACAAACGCATCAGACAATGATGAAATGGGAACAGAAAAGATCAAATTAGTTCAACAATAAAAAAGACTTCAAGTTTATCCTCACTGAGCACCAACAAAACGTCACGATCTGATCCCAATGTATGAAGAGAAAGAAACAATAAACAATCCCTAGATCAAGAACAAGCTCAGAAGGGGAGAAGAAAATGGCTTACTGAGAACCAAGACCGGGGCGTGCATGGCGACGGCGTCGACGGCGACGGAGGTCAAGGCAAGGATGCTCGGAAAATGGTTACTTTGGTTGCGCTGCCACTCGCCGATGAAACCCTTTCTGAAACCCTCGCCAACCTAGATCTTCGTTTATTTATTTGAAAAGCAAAGAGGGATAACGGATCGGGTAAAAATGGATGTAGACCCGAATCCGTTTTGGATGACCTCACGGCCCAGTATGGTCTGGGCCATGATCAGTGGTCCATAGGGCCAGTGATTGGGCTTCTCTTAGTTCTTTGCTGGCTTAAATGAAATTGGAAAGGATTTTTATTTTTTTAATAAATGATTTTTGTTTTTAATTAATGACAATTAATGGTCCCCATCAAAGTAAAAATATTATTATTTTTTATATGTAAACTTATAAAATTTGATCGTTATATATGGAGTGGTATAGTTTATCTGACCTTCCAATAAATATATTATATCATATAATTTTTATTCATATGATCACGGAACTTCTATTGATAATATCTTTGACAATTTTTGAGCTCGAAAATTTTTTTGAAGGAGGCCAAATTTAATTTAGAGGGAACTAAAAATTATGTTTTTAGGACAAATAAAAAGTGAATGAATTTTTTTAAAAAAATTTTTTATAATAACATATATACTATTTTTTTAAAATTAAGTTGTCAAATAATAAATTAAAAAATTTAATATTATATAACCAGTTTATTAAGTGCCAAAATGCTAAACAATAAAATTTTATAAATATTTTTGTCTAAAACTATAATATTTTTAAACTATCTATACTCATTTGAAAAAAAAAAGTTAACTCACCAAACAATATACTTTTGAAAAAAAAACTATATAAATTGATTTATAAAATATTAATGAGCAGAAAAATAAAATTTCACAAATATTTTTTTAAAAAAATATATTATTTTTTATATTACATGTATTAATGTGATATATATATTATTTTAAAACAACCAAAATCCAAAAAAGTCATCCTCCTTTTTTTTTAATAAAATTGTAGTTTATCCATTTTAATAAAAAAACCCAAAGAGACCATGGTCCCCTTCGCCCACCCTATCTCTGCCCTTGAGATATACAAATAAATCTTATATAGGGATATCTGTGATATATATAATTGTCTATAAACACAAAAATAAATTCATGTACATATGGAAATAAACCTCATCCAAATCCACAGAAAAAAAAACTCAAACAACCAAAAAAATAAAAACTAATAATAATAATGATAAACTATAGTGATTAAGATAAACTCATAAAGTATTTAGCAAATAAACCCCATCCAAATCCACAGAAAAAGCTCAAACAACCAAAAAAATAATAATAATAAACTATAGTGATAGGGTAAACTCATAAAGTATTTAGCAAGACCTGATGTTTTAGTTCTTTATGAAACAATGTACTCCTTCAAACGATTTTTGGAAGACATTTAAATATATTTAGAGGAATGAGGAGAACAAAAAAACACTTACATAAAAAAAACAATAAAAAATTTAATATATACATTTACATAAAAGATGGTGAAGAAAGATATTAAAAAAAAGGGAGGAAATATAACAAAGTACTCTTAATTTATAAAAATTTAAAAATTGATTTGATATGCAAAATTAAAAAAAAATCATAAATAAAAATATGGACCTGTTAGACATAGCATATTATTCCAGTACTCCATGACTGAAAATGCCCAAAATCTGTAAATCAATTTAATATATACATTTTTTTATATTGTTGGTTTTTTATGGTTTCCTCCAACTTCTAATTATTAGTATTTTAATTTCTCCCATGCAATTAAATATTTGATACATAAAAAAACATAAATTTTATATATATATAAAACAACTGCACCAGTCATAACATTAATATTTAATCACATGATAGTGATGAGCATTGTTAATTAAATTTAATCCAAAACATATTTAATATAATTTTTTACAACTATAAAATTAGTTATCCTAATTAAATAAATATTAATTTAATCTCTCAAAACAAAATCCCATATTATTGGGATTCTCTTATTTCTTTGCTGGCTTGATTGAACTTGGAAAGGATTTTTATTTTTGTATGAAATGACTTTCATTTTTAGTCAATGACAAATAATGGTCTCTATCAAAGTAAAAATATATATTTTTTTTTTAGGTGTAAAGTTATAAAATTTCATTATTTTATATGGAGTATATTTTTATTATTTTTTTAAAAATTTTTTTCAAATTTTTTTATTCGTATGATCACCTCTATTGTTTTGAGAGAGGCGACAAAGACGAGGACGGACACGTGAGGGAAAGAACGCCACCACCGAACCGCTGCCTCACCTCAGCTGAGATGGAGATCGAACTCGCGAGCCACGCTCGACACGGCGCGAACACCCCTACTGCAGAGAACCCGATGTCAATAGACTAAATAGTCGTTGGCGATCACCTTTATTGTTATAACTTATAACTAATATCTTCATTTTTTTTTGTATGAGATATACAAATAAATCTTATATAAGATATTTGTTATATAAATAAAATTGTTTACGGACATATAGATAAACTCATGTAGATATACAAATAAACCTCATACAAACACACATAAAGCTCCAATAAAAACAATAAAAATTGTAAAAATAAAAAATTCACCAAAAAAATAAAATAAATCTCATAAATATTTAGCAAAAACTTTATATAATGATATATATTATATAATGACAAGCATGATGTTAGTTTATCTGATGTATTAGTTCTTTATAAGAGCAATGTAATCTTTCAAACAAGTTGTTGAAGAACCATAAGATTGTTAATTTCAATTTATATTTTTATTTCTTTAATTTGATTTCTCCATCTTCCCAACCCATGCAGGACAACAAGAGTATAAAATGCTGGCAATGAAGCTCTGCAATTAATATATAAAAAGAAAGAAAGAAAATTTGAATAATTTTTTAAACAAATAAAAATAAATAAAATATATTAAGAAAAACAAGGAGAATAAAAAAACACTTAATAAAAAAAAGACAATAAAAAGGATGACGAAGAAAGAAAAAAAAAATTATAACGAAAGCATTGTTAATTTATAAAAATTTAAAAAATTGATTTGATATGCAAAAATTATAAAAAAATTATGAACAAAAATATATGGACCTCCAGGGAATTGTAGATGCTTCAAGACAACCGTCCAAATTTTGTAAATCAATGTTTGTGATATTATTAATTTTTATAGTTTCCTCCAATTTCTCATTACTGGTTTTTTAATTTCTCTTATGCAAGTAAATATGTGATAAAAAACACAGATTTCATTAATACATATAAAGCAACAACAATCATAACATTAATATTTTCTCACATGATAGTTATGAGCATTGTTAATTAAATTTAATCAAAAACATATTTAATATAAATTTTCACAACTATGGAATTAGTTATCCAAATTAAATCAATATTAATTTAATCACCAAAAATAAAATCCCATAATCCAAAATTCACACTCACACCAATCAAAAAGGCTCTAAGCTACACCTGATCACGATCCAAGGGGGTCCGTTTATTTCAATCTCCACCGTCCATATAAACTTTAATCCAACGATCTCAATTCACTCTCAGTTACAGAAAAAAAAAAAAACCAAATTTAAAATTTTCCCGCCCTCACTGCTCCCTATAAATACCCTTCAAAACCCTCAACCCAAACATTCTTTTCACAAACCCTAATTTCTCTTTTCTCCCAATCAACCTCTCAATCTCTCTCTCATGGCGAGGACGAAGCAGACGGCGAGAAAGTCGACAGGAGGGAAGGCGCCGAGGAAGCAGCTGGCCACAAAGGCAGCAAGGAAGTCAGCGCCGGCAACAGGCGGAGTGAAGAAACCTCACCGATTCCGGCCGGGAACGGTGGCTTTGAGGGAGATCCGTAAATACCAGAAGAGCACTGAGCTTCTCATCAGAAAAGCTTCCATTTCCAGAGGTTAGTACGAGAGATCGCTCAAGACTTCAAGACGGATCTAAGGTTCCAGAGCTCGGCGGTGGCGGCGCTACAAGATTCTGCGGAAGCGTACCTCGTCGGACTCTTTGAGGATACGAATCTGTGCGCTATTCATGCGAAGCGTGTGACGATCATGCCTAAAGATATCCAGCTCGCTCGTCGGATTCGTGGTGAGCGTGCTTAGTGTTCTTCTCAAGCTATCGATATCACTAGTTTTTGTGGTTTATTAGCTTGGGAATATATATATATATATATATATATATGTTATGTTTTCAGATGAGGGATTTTAATATGCTGGTTAAGTAGTTTATGTAGATGTTAATATTACCAAAATTATTTGAGTAATTAGTAAGAAAATGTTTTTTAAGATTAGATGTTATATATATATATATATATATATATGTATGTAGATAATAAAACCTGTAGTGTTAGTATTACAATTAATAGAGAATTATTTGTATTTAAACATTAATGTTAGTTTAGATATATTTTATTGGTATAGAGAGTTTAGGATGTAGTCTTTTTCTAATTATAAAATTAAAATAAATGTAAATTTTACTTAATTGAGATTGTATGCATCTTTGTATGATTATTTAGATGATTTATAATTATAAAAATATATTAGATGATTTAAATGATAAACTTATAAATAAATTTAATCTTTTAATTAATAATAATTATTAAAAAAATTATAAAATGTATCTATATTTTATATTTTTATCCATCCACAGTAATATCTTAATCTTCATTATCTATTTGTTTTAATTGTATGTATTTGCTTCTAATTATAATAAAAGGACCATAAAACTACCATTGTATTTACTTTATTTTGTGTGAAATTAATTTTAAAATTCTCTAATTATATATTTCTTGTATCAACTATATTTTTGTTGGATTTATCATGAAAATGTTCTAAGTTGGAAAAAACTCAAATGAAATTGGTAACATAAGCAACATAAACCTTAATTGTGTAATTACTTTATAATTATTACAAATGATAATAATAATAATAATATAATAAAAATTACATAAAAATATGTTTCAACCTGGAATTATCATCGGTAAATAAAATAACCTATGCTCTGATATGTTGGTGTAAATTTTTTGTTTTATTAAACTCATAGAATTAAAATTAATAAGATGAGAAATTCATACATATGTATCTTGACAATGTGAACAAGCCACCCAACATATTTTTTTTATTTATTAAGCCTCAACTATATATATTTAAATTCATATTTTACAACTAATTATTGTATATCATATTTTAGTCTTAACATAAAATTCTAAATAAGCTTCTAGCTTCCATGACAATATAAGCTCATGATGTAATAAAAAGTTTTATAGGAAGATTAGTTGATTACTAAATATTTAGAAAGAGTACTCACCCACATACTTTCAATGACTATTGATTGTTGAAGTTTAAGACACAACATTGTGATATTGACTTTCTGTAATATGCTGGATCTATGTCTTTTGTTCATTGTCAACTATTTTAGAAATTGCACTTGGAACTTTATTCTTAAGTTCATTTTTTTCTATCATTAGTACAGTTAAATCACAACTACTAGTTATTATGAGCCTCATTATGATTTTCAAGAAAACATTTGCTAACAATATCTTTTTTGTACTACTAGAACATTTTATACGTCACAAGGTTTCTCATTGATAATGAAACACATGCTTTGTTGATGGTTGGTTCACTTCTCATTCGGTTGGAAAATGCAATTTTGGTCCTCTTCTTTCACTTATGTTTCAAATATTAACAAACTAAACGAAATGAATACTAAAGTCAAAAATCTTAATTATCAATTTAAAACATAGTGGAAGAGGTGGACCAAAATTGCATTCCCCAATAGAATGAGAAGTCAACTAAAACATCAAATTTGTGGTTGTATGATAAGTTTAAAAGAGTATATCAATCCATTATCATCCATGACTTCTCTAGAAATTTTTTTAATCTTCCTTGTTGATATAGTGCACATGCATAGTTGTTCAAGACATGCTATCTTTCTCTTCATAGGTGACGTTTTCTTAGTTGATTGCTATCTCCAAACCAACACTACTTCAAAGAGTTGTTAAAAAAAAACGTTTTTTTTTCACATGGTAAATTAGAGTAAAAATTACTAGGACCACTTGAGCCATTAGTGTAGAAATATACTTTTTAGACATTAGAAATGTTATCTGTTTGTCTTTATCTTACTTTATCAACTCATATTCTTAAATATAATCAAATAGATACTCTTTACGCATAGTCAAATGTTTATTTTGTAAGTTCTTTTTTGTGTGAAATACTTAATAATCTTGTCCAATTTATTAATTATTATAAAATATATAAATATATAATTTTTGTATCAGTGTAACGAGTGGTTTTGATACTAAGAAATTAAGTCATAGAAAATTTGGACAAGCTTCACATAAATAGTTAAGATTTCTTATTTTGGTATCAATCCCTAGAGTTTGATGTTTATAAAGAATATAAATATATATATATATATATGTGCAACATGAGTATCAAATGTGTGGATGAATAATAAGTTTAAAAGGGTATTCTATTGTATGAAATTTAGTAAAAGAATGTCACAATGTACATCAGCAAGACAACGTCATTCTTAGGCGAAGCTCAAGAGGAAATCAAAGGAGAATCATCAAATTTTGTTACAAATGGAATTATGGTATTCTGGCATAGGTGACGGATGACATATGTGATGTTTGTTAGAATGCCAGAGTGAGAGTTTGTTACAATTTTTAATGATTTACGAAGGATTTGTGAATGACTGACCAGAATTTTTGCAATTCTTAACATTGTATAGAAAGAGCTCTCAAAAGATGTTTTTTACACATAATAGATTGAAGTTAAAATTACTAACATAGTTTGAGCCATTAGCAAAAAAGTATTGTTTTCTGATATTAGAAATACTTTTATTTAGTTTATTTTATTAGCTTGTATTCTTCAATGTACCAAACAGATAATTGTGTTCTATATTCAAATATTTATTTATCTATTTATTTTGGTTGAAGCATATGTAATTTTATCTGATTTATTAATTATTATTTCCTATGTGAAATGAGTTTAATAATTTTTAAAAAATTTTTTTTAAGTGGAATGAAAGTGTTTGAAAGTGTTTGTGTAAGTGTGTGATGTTACCTTAGTATGCTAAGAGACACAGTCATGAAAAATGAAAATCCATCACAAATATGAGAATATAGAGTTCAATGAGTGGTTTATCCACCTTTTCAAAAAAAAGAAAAAAAAGTTAAGGTTCACTGAATAAAAGTAAAACAAACAAGTGATAATGTGGACACAAGTGAATTATTAAAACATAAAATTTATTCTTAAAAACCCATAAGTCCCATAACTTTTATTAGGAAAAAAAGGAAAATCTCCCAAAACTTGCAACATTCTCAACTAAGCCTTCAACTGGTAATCTTGGATTTTCTTAACTACTTTTTAAATTATTTTGATTACTTTATTAAATGAATTATATAATATGTAATTACAAAAATTTATTAGTAATTTGTTATTTTTATTTTTTTAAAATAATTTGGCAGCCTTTGGAGCTATTGAGATCTTGCTTGACATCGAAGAGTCCTCACTTATATGCCTTCAATTAGAAAGAACCCATTGATGGTGATATTGAAGTCTTTTTTTTAAGTTAATGTCTCTAGAGAGTTTTTAGTCATGGTAACATAAACTTTTTCCTGTTTATGTGAACATTTGATGGAATTTTTAAAACAGTGTTCACACCAGTCAATACAAAAGTTTCTTGTTGATGACTCCTTCACTTTTAAAAGCTGGTTGCTGCATTTGAAATGAGGTGGAAGCTCTGCAACAAATATATAAAAAAGAAAGAAAGAAAGGAAATATGAATAATTTTTTTTAAACAAACAAAAATAAATAAAAAATATTTAAAAAAACAAGGAGAATAAAAACACATTTATATATATATATATATATATATAAAAAGACAATAAAGACGATAACCAAGAAAAGTTAAAAAAAAGGAAATATAACAAAAGTACTGTTAATTTCTAAAAATTTAAAAAATTGATTTGACATGCAAAAATTATAAAAAAATTATAAATAAAAATATATGGACCTCCAATTGTAGATGCTTCAAGACGACCATGGTTTCAAATGTCCAAATTCTGTAAACCAATATAACGTTTGTGATATTATTAATTTTTGTGGTTTCCTCCAACTTCTTATTACTAGTTTTTTAATTTCTACCATGCTAGTAAATATTTGATACATAAGAAAACGCACATTTCATTGATATATATATATAAAGCAACTACTATCATAACATTAGTATTTTATCACATGATAGTTATGAGCATTATTAATTAAATTTAATCAAAAACATATTTAATATAATTTTTCACAACTATGAAATTAGTTATCCTAATTAAATCAAATATTAATTTAATCACCCAAAATAAAATCCCATAATCCAAAATTCACACCCACAGCAATCAGAAAGGCTCTAAGCAAACATGCACTGCTATTCGGATCACGATCCTGGAGAGTCCATTTACTTCAATCTCCACCGTCCATACATACTTTAATCCAACGATCTCAATTCACTCTCAGTGACAACAAGAAAAAAACCAAATTTAAAATTTTCCCGCCTTCACTGGTCCCTATAAATACCCTTCAAAACCCTCCACCCAATCATTCTTTTCACAAACCCTAATTCCTCTTTTCACAAACCCTACTTTCTCTTTTCTCCCAATCAACCTCTCAATCTCTCTCTCATGGCGAGGACGAAGCAGACAGCGAGAAAGTCAACAGGAGGGAAGGCACCGAGGAAGCAGCTGGCCACAAAGGCAGCAAGGAAGTCAGCGCCCGGCGACGGGCGGAGTGAAGAAACCTCACCGATTCCGGCCGGGAACGGTGGCTTTGAGGGAGATCCGTAAGTACCAAAAGAGCACTGAGCTTCTCATCAGAAAGCTTCCTTTCCAGAGGTTAGTACGAGAGATCGCTCAGGACTTCAAGACGGATCTAAGGTTCCAGAGCTCGGCGGTTGCGGCGCTACAAGAGGCTGCGGAAGCGTACCTCGTCGGACTCTTTGAGGATACGAATCTATGTGCTATTCATGCGAAGCGTGTGACGATCATGCCTAAAGATATCCAGCTCGCTCGTCGGATTCGTGGTGAGCGTGCTTAGTGTTCTTCTCAAGCTATCGATATCACTAGTTTTTGTGGTTTATTAGCTTGGGAATATATATATATATATATATATAATGTTTTCAGATGAGGGATTTTAATATGCTGGTTAAGTAGTTTATGTACTTCAAATTCCAATTCTACTCATCTTTATTTAGCGTTTGATTTTCCATTATAATTCTTATTTTTATATGGCTATGTTTGTGTGTGTGCGCGCGCGTATTTGGGAACAAACTATTTAAGTGATTAATAAGAAAATATTTTTTAAGATTAAAAAGTTGATTTAAGAAAATTAGTATATTTATATGTATGTATGTATATAATAAAACCTCTAGTGTTGATATTACAATCAATAGAGAATTATTTGTATTTAAACATGAATGTTTAAGTTATATATATGTATATATGTTTTATTGTTATTGAGAATCTAGTATGTAGTTTTTTAATTTATAAAAATTTAAATAAATGTAAATTGAATTGTGATTGTATGTATCTTTGTATGATTGTTTAGATGATTTAATAATAATAAAAATATATTAGATGATTTAAATGATAAACTTTATAAATAATTTATTTTTTTAATTAATAAAAATATTAAATATAAATATATCTTATATTTTATTCATTTATAGTAATGTTTTTGTATAGAAAGAATTCTCAAAAGATGTTTTTTACACATAATAAATTGAAGTTAAAATTATTAACATAGTTTGAGTCATTAACATAAAAGTATTGTTTTCTGATATTAGAAATGTTTATATCTAATTTATTTTATTAGCTTGTATTCTTCAATGTACCAAACAAATATTTGTTTTCTATATTCAAATATTTATTTATTTATTTTAGTTGAAGCATATGTAATTTTATCCAATTTATTAATTATTACTTCCTACGTGAAATGAGTTTAATAATTTTTTTAAATTTAATTTTTCTTAAGTGGAATGAAAGTGTTTGAAAGTGTTTTAGTGTGTGATGTTACCTTACTATACTAAGAGACACAGTCATGAAAAATGAAAATCCATCACAAATATGAGAATATAGAGTTCAATGAATAAAAGTAAAACAAACCAGTAATAATGTGGACACAAGTGAGTTATTAAAACATTAAATTTATTCTTAGAAACCCATAAGTCCCATAACTTTTATTTTTTTTAAAAAAGGGGAACTCCCAAAACTTGCAACATTCTCAACCAAGCCTTCAATTGCTTCAATAGCTACTTTTTGCTTAAAGCCACAAAACTCTCTAGAGGTCCAATGGGACTACATTAACTTTAAAAAAAAAAAGACTTCAACATCACCAAAAATGGGTTCTTTCTAACTGAAGGCATAAGTGAGAACTCTTTGGACGTCAAGCAAGACCTCAATAGCTCCAAAGCCTGCCCAATTATTAAAAAAATAAAAATAATAAATTACTATTTAATTTTAGTAATTACATATTATATAATTCATTTAATAAACTAATCAAGATAATTTAAAAGTAGTTAAAAAAATCCACGATTACCTCATCTTCTCCAAAAGTGATCTCCTTCATCTCCAACTTGGTTAAGGGAATCATCAAACTGTTAACAATACCAACACTAGAACTTGTGGAAACTGGCACAATATCTAACTTATCTGTCACCATGAATCTCTGAGATTCCTTCATGAATCCTCCACCATTTCTAGAATCAGAACTTGCTGACTTTGGATTGATTTCTTTAACATAAACTTTTTCCTGTCTATGTGAACACTTGATGGAATTTTTAAAACAGTTCTCACACCAGTCAATACAAAAGCTTCTTGTTGATGACTCCTTCACTTTTAAAAGCTGGTTGCTGCATTTGAAATGAGGCGGAAGCTTAGGATCCAGTAACTTTTTCTTGTGATCTTTCAAGATAAAAGAATCACCAGTTGAAATACTGCTGTACAGATTAGCTCATGCAGCCTAAAGATGAATCCTGAGACAATAGTTTGACAATTGTTCCCAATGGGAAGGTTAAAAAGCTGAATAAAAGGTCCACTATGTCTTCACCTATTTCTGCATACTTTACTTTGCCAGAGTGTTTGCTTTGCAGGATGTTTGCTCTCATTGTTTTTGATCTAGTTTTTGTGCCGGTTTTTGCTTCTTCTTTTTTTCCCAATGGATTTGGAACCAGCTTTTTATGCTTGAATGGCTGCAGTTTCAACCCCATGAATACATTGGACAAGGGTGTCCTGGAAATCAAACATGTTTTGAGAAGTTTCAATATCTGTAAACATCACAAAATACATGATCCACTTGTAAGCAATTAGCAGCACAATTCATATGAGAAGATAAAAAAATAAATTAAAAAAATAAAATAAATAAAAAAAAATAAAAATAAAAATGTTAGGCTAACCTCATGACGGCCAACGCTGACTTCTCTCTCTTGAAGAAGAGATACATCATGAATACCAAACTCTTGAAGAAGAGAGAAAGAAGAAGCCATAGAAGCCAAAGAAACATGCAAATCATCACTTACAAGAAACCTTGCTCTCTCTCCCTCACAAAAACCTCCATCACAACTAGCTTCTTTTTTCCATAGGAGAGCAAACTTATCCATGGGACTTCCACAAGGGCATCTTGCATCTGCAACTGAACTAAATAGCTTGTGAACCCTGGCAACGCAATCCCATTTAAGACACAAATAAAGTCTTTTGGGATCTAAATTATCAACCTTAATCTTCAAATCTTTACAATGACGTTCTGCAACACTTCTTGGACAAAGTAACATGGACTTGCATGCCTCTGTTTGCAAACACTTCAAGTCTAGTTTCTCCACATTTTCATATAAAGCATCCATGCAACCCAGAGAAGAGTGTTTATCCAGGAGTCTGATGACAGTGCCCAGTGGGAGAGTCAGGAAACTGAGAAGAATCTCCACAAAGTCCTTGCCACATTCAGCAAAAACCACTCTTCCGCTTTCCTTGTTAATTAGAAGCTTCAGAGTTAACTTCTTCTCTCTTGAACCCATTCTTTAGTGTGAAAATCTTGAACCTATTGGCTCTCTGTTCTCCTCCCTTCTATTCTTGTTCTCTCTCCCTTTTTAGGGAGAGGAAAGAAAAAATTCATAAGATCTTATTTGTTATAAAGATCCATAGGATAATATTTTCAGTTCTGTAGATACTATCTCAAAATTTCCTATTCTATCGCTTCAAAAAGTTCTTTTTGTTTTTGACTTTTACTTCTAAATCTAAGATTGAGAAAGTGACTAATTTGCCCCTGTATCATTTCGTTGGTATTAGGGGGAAAAAAGTGTAACCCTAATTACAAGGATGAAAGAAGAACGACTTCTTTAAGTAAAAACTAAAAAAATGATGAAAAGAACAAGGCAAGACAAAATTGGAAGAATGAAAATTCTCAAAAAAAAAAAAATAATTTTTTTTTTTTTAAAATAATTTATATATTCTTTTATAAATCGTTTTCAAAATGTAACAAGAATGATCTTATATAAACCATCTTGTTGTTTGTTGAAAAAACTCCTTTATTCTAGGTGAATCAAATCTCTTTTTTAATCATGCCATATACAGAATAATAATTATAAATTGATTAAAATATAATAATACAAATTAATCACGGTAAGTAATATTGATCAATCAACTAATATGCCTTAATCAGTTTAGGTATAATATTAATATAATATTATGATTATATAAAATACATTATTTGGTAGTATAATGTAGTATATACTATATATATATGTCCAACATTCTCATTTAACTAGACTTTAAAATTGGTCGATTCATTGGGTAATAAGATTCTTGATCATGGTTACTTAGAAGTTAGATGCTCAAATATTATACAAATAATAGTGTCCCTTTACCACATTCAATCCAACTAACAAGTACCTTTAGAATGCAGTGCAAGCTCAGGATCCAGTAACATTGCCATGTAATCTTTCACTAATCACCAGCTAAAACACTGCTGAACAAGTTACTAATGAACCCTAAAGAAGAGCCCTGAGACAATAGTTAAGACAATTGTTCCCCTGCGGCCCTACTTGTGCACACACTCTAACTATATTGCCATTGACTTTGCTCTCCGTAATCTTTGCTATCATTGTTTTAGATGCAGTAATAATGTTTTGCTTGTTCCCCTACTTGTGCATACACTAACTAAAAATTTATCTTCTCCAAATTGTGGTATGAAATTTTATATCCATTTGTGAAAGATAATACATAAGATGACATGATGGACTAACCAATACACCCTCCAATCACATATGACCCGAAAAAATAACTCTGGGAAAGCACAGAAATTAGAATAAGATGGACTGACCTCATCTCGAACAATATTTACAGACATTTCATCCAGCATAGATGCATCTTCAATACCAAAATGGTTGAGCAGAGAGACACTGCTAGCTATAGAAGCCAAGAATAAGAACAAATCATCACTTATCACAAACCTTGTCACAGCTCCCTTCACAAAACCTCCAACACTAGTCAACTGATCACTGCATGTGTTTGCTTGGACAAAGAAGCATGTGTTTGCTTGCACCATCTGCAGATACTTGAAATGGAGTTTCTCTTTTCTTTCATATAAACTATCAATGCAGCCAAGGATGATTGTCTATTTCAACTTGGATGCCATGCTGCAGGCCTTGGAAAGTTTTGGAATAAGAAGTAGGAATGAGGAGTACGCTGACAGTACCCAAGGGAAAAGTGAGGAGACTAATAAGGATGTTCCTTGTTACATTCCGCAAAAGCCATCTTCTTTTTCATGTCAATCAGAAGCATAAGAGTTGGCTTCTCCAAATAAGCCATTTGGACCATTTGGTATTAGAATAACTGCAAAATACTCCTCCAATGTCATAGTGATAAGTTTCAAGTGCCTTTGTAAACATAGCTGAATAGTACCTTCCCCACATCTTCCCCCACTGCTAGAATTCCCAGCCATTTGTGGAACCAAAGCTTCAAATTCCAAGATCTTAATTTCTCATTTTTCCCAACTAGGCAATTCTTCAAATTCCAAACTGAAATTCTAAAACTCAGCACTAGCTAAATAAATCTGAGATAGACCTCCACCATTATCTTTTAACTAATCTTTGCATTTTTTTTTTTTGTAACTTCAAATTAGCCAATTCATCCAGGACATATTCAAATAAAACAATTCATCCAGGACATGTTCAAATAAAACATCAATGGAGATCACCATGATACTTACTAAACTAATATGAGCAAACAAATTCCGAAACATGACACATTAATCCAATACACAGATACCAAACTAATATATTTGTTCAACAAGTCAATTGAGATTAAGCACAAGCCAGGACCAGAAAGGGCCATGATTTACTTAGCAAAAGAAAACAACATCATGTGATACATTACTCTAAAAATAAAAGAGATAATTTCAAAGAAAGGAACCATGAACTGCATAAATAAACATCTAAACTAAGAGAAAAAAAAAACACATTAAAATCAATAGTTTCAGAGGACAAAGACATTACCCCAAAAAGCTTCTATCTTCCTGAAAATATCATTCATCTCTTCAAAACTCCTCTTGTTTTGTTCTCCTCCATCTGCATGAAAACTTTCATGGCGACCATATTATCATCAAAGTACTGAGCATAAGGATGTTCTCTTGGCACTAGTTTCCGGTACTTGCTGAACTGCTTCTCAGCTTCATCGTTCTTCTTCAGCATGGAATATATGATCCCCTGGCAAAGGTACGGCCTGAAATCCCTCGGCTCCTCTGCGACCATTCTCTCATACACCTTGAGTGCATCATCATACTTCCCTTCAACCACCCTAATCTGAGCCACCAACAGCCTGAAATCCCTCAAATCGTCCTTCCTACCTTCCTTCTTGCACATCTCAATCGCACGCTCAACTCTTTTGAGGACAACCTCGAGCTCGGCGCCGCTTTCGTACTCGTAAGCCACCATGACAAGGCCGTGGTAAGCTTCGACAAGGAACGGGTTCTTGGAGAGGATATCCTCGAACAACTGATTAGCGGCCTCAGGGTCGCCGGCATGGCTATGGAGGTGGGCCATGAGGAGGGGGAGGTCCTTATCGTCGGGTTCCAGAGCAATGAGGCGGTCGATGATGGCAATAGCGTCAGGGAGGAGATTAGCCTTCACTTTGAGCTCAAGTAGGGATCGGAGCGCCTTGATGTCGTCTGGATCAGAGGCGAGGTGGTCTTCGAGTGCGCGGACTTTCTCATCGTCGGTGAGGGATTCCGGGAGGGTCTCGGACTGAGAGATGGGCGCGGCGGCGAGTGCGGGCTTGAGAGGGCGGCATAGGAGGGCAGCGAGGGCGAGAGCGGCTGCTGCAGCGGCGGAGGGGATGAGGGATTCGGAGAGGGTTGTCGTGGGGCTGGGGTTTGAGGGTGGCCCGAAGAGGGGGAAAGGGTTTGGGGAGGCGGGCACGAAGAGGAGAGGAAGATGACGAGGGTTTGGAGAAGATGGAGGGGCGGAGGATGGGGATGGAGATTGTTTGCATTGTTGTCGGGTTAACGGGTTGATGGATGTGATCAGAATCCGACCCGTTTACAGCTCCGGCGGGAAAGAGTAGTTGTGGCGCCACCTGAAGGCTAAAACCCCTGACCTTGTGGAAAGGGATGGAGAATTTTATAACTGAGTCCTTGTTTTATTGGGTTATTGTGGATTTGACCTGAAGCTTGTGAAAATTACCACAAAATTTTTTTAATACTCGTTTGCATTTACATTATTTTAACATAATTCATGAAAAATCAAGCATCAATTTTTTTTTTAAATAATAATTTGTTTTCCATGGCTGTCTAATTTTTTTTAATTTTAATTTTAATTTTTTTACAAAATAGACAAACAAATTAGTATGAAAGTGCAACAGTTAAAGATAAATCCCAATAAAACTAGAAGCATTAGTTATACAGGGGTAGTTACTAGTGTGCCGTAGTGCTTTTATGCATTTTTTTTTTTCATTTATTAAAAATAAAAAATAAAAGGAAGTGATTGACAAAATGGAATGACAACATACTATCTGATGATCTTTATTTAAGCTAAATATTCAGACAAAATGCTACCTGGAAGATTAAAAAAATATATATATAGTCTTGCTTTAAACACTGAAAGCTTTTGATGATCAATCAAAAGATAAAAATAAAACAGATTTAAGCTGCAATGCTGGTCATAGGACTCATAAAATGGAAGCAATGCTTATTTATTAAATGTCTGATTTTTTGCTTATTTTCTTGAATAAATGCCAGCATTGTTTGCTAATTGGTTCTCATTTACAGTGAAATTATCAGATGTGAGAAAGAGAAGCACTATAGAGCTCAAACCACCTTTGGAGGCAGAAATGGTTCATGATCAATGTTTGTTGATTCATCTCCACTTAGATGTCTCCATTGTCTCTGCATGAATCCTGGTTGTCTGCCTGCACTCTGATCTCCTGCCCTTGGTGTTGATCCATGGTAGCTTTGCATTTGCTGCAGGCATGCTTTTACAGCATCATGAACACTCACAAAGTACCATTTCTTGCCGATCAGCTCAATTAAACCAGCTCGCGAGAGAGTTAGAAGCACACTTCTGTTTGGATTAGATATAGCAATCTGCAAAAGAAAAAAATATTAAAAAGAGACAGTATATCAGTTTTCTCTACATCTTTATCACGAATTCGATTGCTCTCCATTGGTCTTTCTGCTAAGAACTGAACTCTCTACATGCTTTGCTGTTTAGTTTGTTAATATTTCAGCTCAAACACACATTTGGGAATGTGATAGAAGAGTAGTAATGTGAAGAAAACCTGGATTTCCCTTGATTTGTATTCCTGATGCAAGTCTTTAAGAGCTTGGACTGCACTTGAGTCTATGTATGGAACAGCTGGAACATTTACGAGTGATGGTGAGACGGATTGAGAAATAATACATCTGTGGTGTCCAAAAAGTTCCTGAAGCATGGTTAAAGAAAACTGAGACTTACATGCCATTTCTATAATCACAAAATAGATCCTCTCAGGTTCTGGTCCATGCTTTGAGCTTCCAGAAACATTAAGTTCATATTCTCGAAGCCTGAAAATGACAACATAAATCAATTGGAAAAAGAAGCTCACTTTTTAAAGAATTCCTTGATTTTGCAGTTTAGCTGCTGGATCTTCTCAAGAAAATCAAAGTCATATTCCTTGGTCATATGATCATTAAATGCTCAACTTTAAGTTAAGAAATAGGTGTACTAGGTTGCGGGGTGCAGGAAGTTAACAGAAGAAACTATGGGGAAGTACGAGCTCTATCATAAATTTAATCTGTCACCGAAGTAGGCATTGTTCATATATAACTTAGTATTGGAAGACATCTTTACTAGGACCTTAAGTACTACGAGTTCTTAGTGCATCCAATCTAAGATTGACAGCAACCAGGTGTCTCCGATTTCTCAAGTAGGCCAACCACATCTTAAAATATCACTACAATCCTAATTCATGCAAAATTAAGAATTACCAGGTTTACGTGAGATCAAAATGAAGCATGAGCTGCAATTTTGACATTATTTTTTTAAAATTAAATTGGACTTAGTGCGGTATTGAAAAGTTAATCCGTTACCTATCCTTGATATAACTTATGTTTGCAAAGTAGATGGGCGCATCAATTCGAATAACGACGGTACCAATGTATATATATGCTTCTGGGTACTGGTCTATATTCCTGTAAACAGTTGTTCCAGGAAGACGGCCTAAGATAGCTGCAGGAGAAATAAAAATATCAAAATCATATTACATTTCAAGCTATCCTATGCATAGACGAGGACCTTTGGTAATGAGCATGAGTTGACGCTTTCGAAATTCAAACAGTGCTATTAGTGGTTAAATGAATAGTAAAGATTGAATAGAAAGCTGGCAGAATATGAAAATTCTATGTGCAAAGCAACAAAATTTCTATTATAAATTTTAGCATATCACATTTTCACATTAGAAAAGCATTAATGCAAAGCGATAAAGTGCTAGACAATGAGAAAGACAAATTATAAAGAACAGTGGCTGGTGCATCTTATATCAAGAAGGCAATTGATTGACATGCATCGCATTTGAGTTTTAAAAGAATTTTGTATAATGGCAATGATGCATTTGAGGTAACAATGAATTCGAGAAGCACTCACCGATGTGTGGATTTGCTGATTCATGGATGACAAATGCAAGGGAGGAACCAACCTGCAATGTTTTTGCTCTCATGACTAACAATTATGCTGATCTTGAAGATTATTCATGCATATAAAGGATGCCATATTAGCATGATGCAATAACTTGATGTGTCAAAATATACAACATAATAACATGAATGGATCAAAGGCGTTTGAAGTTCAATAAACTCATGCATCTGTAATTACCCATCTGACTGACAACTGAACACATAACAATATAAGAAAACGAAACCATATGATTTGAAGACCATTTGTTATGGTAGCTTACAAACAAATTTCTACTTCTTGCCCATCCCATTGCCCTCCCTGACGGCATGGCCTTGGCAGGAAGGTTCGAGAGGCTGAAACTATCAATCTTATATTTATCTACATGTCACAGAAAAGTTATCACAGAAACTTAAGCAGCTATGTATCTCACCACATGCCACATTTTCCATAGATCTTAAGTGAATAGGGAAAAAAGCAAGGATGGAGTTTGTGCTTATATAATTCTTACCCCAACGAGCACACCAATCTCAATACCAAGAAACAGTGTCATAACACAAGTTATAGTCCAAAGAAGAAAATCTCTCTTATCTACACGCCACAAAAAGAAAGCTTCCTCATAATCCACCTGGCAGAAGAAATAAATATGGAAGTCATATATGACCAAAGTGCAGCGGGACATGGAATTAGTCCATGTAAAAACTAGACAATACAGATACAACCAATATAAATTTCATTTGACAGGGATTCAGTTGTGCTTACTAGACTGATGCCAACAGATATTACAATGGCAGCCAATGCACACTGTAATAATAAGCATGCTTAGGTAAGTATATGGGAATAAGATAGTTCAGCGGGTAAGAACAAGAAAAGAAGGAAACTTCCAACAAAATACAAATATATGAGATGAATCAGATGATAAAAGAAAAAAAAAACTATAGTTACCTGAGGTATATCCCTGAAAAGTGGTGTCAGAAAAAATAGAGCACATGCCATTGTAAGTCCCATAGCAACCCCAGATAATCCAGTTTTAGCCCCGCTCTCATGATTTACTGCTGATCTAGAGAATGATCCTGCAGAATCACCCAATTAACCTTTTGCAACCTGACATTAAAATAGCTTGCAAATGCAAATTTTAAAGAAAATAATAAAATAAAGGGATAATGCTTCCTTCATGCAGCGAAAGAATACATTGTTTAGAGTTTACCAGTGGTAGGATATGTAGAGAAGAATGAACCGCAGATGTTTGCCATACCAAGGCCAAATAACTGCAAATAAATTATTGTCAGTTTGGCAATATGATTAAATTGCGCATGTGAAACTTGTATACTGCATATCATGAATAAGAAATATAGCTGAAAATACAAAGCATTGTCATTAACTCCCTCGTCAGAACATGACCCTGATGTCGATGTAAAATAACAGGCTGAAAATCAATGTCCAGGCAATTTACTTATAGATATTGACTGTAAGTGTTCCATTGGAAATAGTCATTAGAGAGCAAATGGTAAGAGCTACTTCAGTAAAAACAAAGTCTTGAATGCCATAATCTTACCTCTTGGTTAGAGTCCAATTCATACCCATGCTTGGCCGCTAAAGCTTTGGCAATTCCCACAGATTCCTATAGCAAAAAGAACTACAATAGGATGCTTGATAAAAAATAAATTCGAGAGAAACAAAAAAGAAACATTAATTAGAAGTCTTACCAATATTGCCACGCCAGTTATAAGGACTGCAGTTGAAATCAGAGACTCAGCATAATGAAACTCTCTAGGAAAGTGGAACTTTGGAAATCCCTGGGGTATGTCACCAACCTAATGAAAAAAAAAGAGAAAATCAAATCAACTCTGTTTTCTCTTATTCTACAAGTTTAATTCAAAGAAAGTAGCACATTCAATTTATAACAATGCCAATGACACACGTGCTCACTTAGCCTAAACAACATGAAACTTAAGTGGGGTCTCTACTTCCTCAGAGAGTATAGTAGACTCGCAATTGGTTTTATCCTACTTATTATTATTATTATTATTATTATATAAAAATGGATAAACCACACTTACTGGCACTTATCACCTAAGTCCTAACTAAAGTTATTTTTCACAATCCTACTATCAAAAAGATTTTAAAATAACTCTTTATGCATCTCGTCCATGATTCAACCGATGGGTGAAGGAAAAGGAAGGAGGCTTATCTCACCACAGAAATTGAAGATGGGTGAAAAAATTTCACAAAAGTGGTACCCAGGATGACTGCTGTTAGTGGTCCTGATGCTCTTAGAAATCTGAAGTTTTTTTTTGTGTTCCCCTGCAAAGATCAGATCAGGACATTTGACATTTTGTGCAATGGTTAAACACTGAAGGAAGATTAAAAAAATGGCCTACCAGGTGCTTCATGACAAGAATAATTGCAAGAATGGTTGATCCCATCACAAAAGGGGGCCATGAGAACTACAAAAAGAAACTATCACATGAATTTAGTGAACATCGGTGTCTATTTTGGCAAATGCATCGAAATGAATGCCAATGAAAAAACATAAAAGCTAAGAAATATATCACAACTAGTGCAAATATCAACAATTTCATTAGTAAATGAATGCCAACGCAGCCACCAATAGTGCCACTGCACATGAAGAAGTAATGAGACAGAGATATGAAAGAGAAGCAGACATGAGGTTTTCTTTCTTTCTTTTTAAAATTTTTAATTTTTAGTTTTTTTATAACTAAAACTGAGCTACAACCAGATATTCACAGGGCGAGCAGTCTTACATCTCCAGCTCCAGCAATTATACTTCGAGCAAGTGGTACAATTTTACTGCTACGTTCCACATTGTAACCCAAGAAGTATTTGGCTTGAGATAATGCGATTACAATGGCTGAAGATGTAATGAAACCAGAGATTACAGAGTGGCTTATGAAACGAAGAAGCCAACCAAGTCTGCAGCAGAATATCAACATATTCTTTATGAAAGTGAATAATAATGAAAGGGAAAAAGAAATAGTTGAAACAGGGAAAAATTAATCAATTATTCAATTATTCCCAAAAGAAAGCAGGAAAAAACAAGTCAATTACCTCAGAAGCCCCATTATGCATTCCAATACACCAACCATAAAAGCCAATAATATAGCAAGCTCTGTGTATAGCTCCTCTGAAGGATCAACAATGTTACTTAGAACATTGGAAACTAAGAGAGAGACCAGAGTCACAGGACCAATAGCAAGTTGACGAGATGAACCAAACAGAGCATAAACAAATATAGGAACAAATCCAGAATCTGCACACACAAATCATCTGTTTTAATCCACTGCATGCAGTAATAAGTGCAGTATATCAATGTAACAGTATCAAACTCACAGAGTCCATAAATTGGATGAAGCCCTGCCAACTTTGCATATGACATTGCCTAATCATATACCATAAAAAACAAGCAAACTCCAATTCAGACAAGCTTCAAACCTGGAGGAATTTTTTTCTCAAGCAGAGTGCAATATAGTAACTAACTCACCTGGGGGACAAGCATAACACCAACGGTTATACCGGCCATGAGATCAACTTGAAGGTATTCACCCCAACGGTAGGTCCGAATCCAGCGAGAACAAGGGAGTAGGAGCTCCAACCACTCAGTCGCTGGCATGCCGAGGATCTTAAGCTTCCATTGTGAGAGGACTGAAGCGGAGGGGAGGAGAGGTGAAGATGGAGTGGGGCGCTCAAGGGGTGTGACTCTCACCTGCCTAACCATGCCGCAGCCCATGTCAATGTCAGCGATGTCGCCATTGCTCGACGTGGCATACGATATCTCCATAGGTGCCCCCACCGTTGGCCCCTGTCAACTGCATAGAAAGCATTATAACTAGAGAAGGAATCGTACTCGCACGGAAGTTGGACGTGGGCATGCGGAACATGCAGACGTGCAAAGTAGACAAGATTGGATGTTTGGCTTGGAACACCAGGACTTGTGGTTTGTGTCTAAGTGGAGCCCACCCCCTCCAAAAGGAGTACTTGTCATGCAGGGATTGGCTTGGAGTGGGCCCTCCTGGACATTGTTACTGGATCCTGAGTGCATGGGATTCGCTCCGGGTAGCCTGCCTTGAAGGGAGTACACGCGCTTCCAATCAGACTTCAATGGAACCAGGACATTCACTGCGAGCATGGCTTGATCTTGAGGAGTGAAATGGTGATGAGAATCCAAAAGAGAACTACTCATGGATAAAAACACTGAGTAAGTCATTCAGGTATCTGAAGAATGATTGTTTTGTCATGAAAAGGGAAGCAATCTTGCAAAAACATATATAGATGCTCAAAACAAGTATGTAAAATCTGAACTATCAAGTGAAGAATTAAACCAGTCAAATTAAGTAAATTGCAAAAATAACAAGAAAATTACCTGAAGCTAGCAGAGGACTTTTACCCTGCAAGAAGGGGAAAGTACAATGGTCACTGATCCTCATATTGTGCTAAATTAGAGCAGGCATGATTGGGCGGTATACATCCATCAACAGGAAGCATCAGAAGCTATTGATTGGAGCCTCAGATGTTTCCAGGAACTTTCTCTGATTAAAGGGAAGGATGGATCAGCATTGGCCTGTTGCATCAATTGGGTAGGTCACTTAGTTCACATCTTACATGTTTCATAGATGATCAACTTAATGAAACAGGAAATGATGTGATTAGAACTAAATGAACAGAGCGAGCAAATGATACTAAAGAAATGTGGGATTTAATTTGGTTCCAGGCAATCAATAAGACACACTTTCCTTTTACAGAAATTTCTAAAGAAAGCTCTCATTTTGGATGTTGTTAGTTTGGTAGCTGTAAAGTACATGTTATGTGCTGCTGGTTTTTGGGAGTCTGATGAGCAAGAATACAAGCCAGGGCAGAAATTGACATATTTAACTGCTTTGAGATTCATGTTTTCTGAGTGTCAAGGGCAAAAGCTGTCCATGGTTTAAGTTAGTATATACAAACCTAGGACAGAAACCAGACTGACTGGAAATTGTGGAATAGCAACAATAACATGATCTTGCTTCGTCAATAACAATGTAGAATGGGATTCCATTTTAAACATAGTGCCATAAAGAGAGGGAATCATCATCATGCCTGCTTTAAAGCACTTAGTGTGAGCAGATTTCTCCAAATGAAAAACAAACAAGCAGGCAAATAGGAGCCAATGCATTTTTCTTGCCTCCTACGATAAATATAATACGCAAAAAGCAGATGCTGACTCTAATTGGAATCATTCCAAAACATTAACAATCTCATTTTTGAGCGTTAACAAGAGTAGCTTGAGCATACAAGTGGGGATGCTTCTAAATGAACAGATGATGTAAAGCAGAAGCAAATTATTACAGATTGGAAAATACCAGCACATCATTGGCCAATTACCTTGTCTTAACTTCAAATACAAGAAAAAAGTTTATAATGCCAGAAATGGTAAATCCAAAGCTCTTTCATTGCAAGTATGCAACCAATTCTAACTGCCTTTTTTTTTATTGGATAAATTAATTCTAACTACCTTAAGTGTCCTTGCTTGTCCATTTCTGAAAAAATGGGCCCAAGCTCTGATTCTGTTTTTGAAGTACTATCAGGACTACCGGAGCTTTGTCTCAGACACAAAACCTATGAATCTAATCAAGAGTTAGGGAAGGCACACGCTATTACAAACCCATTGCCAGCTCAATAACTACAAATGGAGGAAAAGGTAAAGCTGAATGGCATATTATCTGACACTCCTATAGCGACACAAATACTATGGGCACCCCAAGTACCAGTCCTAGATCTTATGTTTCTAAACTAACAATAAATTACATCCATAAGTGGTATAAATTATCAGTCAAAATCTCAAATGACTAGGGACAATAAGCCAGAACCACCTGATATTAAGGTTTGCAAGATGTTGCTGATGAATTCACATCATTCATCTGAAACAACACCACAACAACCACCATTTTTTTTTCCCACAAGTTATAATCTTCATTGCTATGACCATTAAAAAACAATTCTTGGGAAGCTTAAAGCAAAATCAATAATTTGATTAATTGTGCTCCTTTTTTAAACCAAACCAATAAGCGCAATACTACTGAATATTATTTCTCTTCCAAGACAAATCATAGAGCAAGAGAGTGGGATGATGATATGGATAGGGCCAAGCACCTTCCTTGGTACATAGATTGGAATACAAGCTATATACTTGAATTATAAGCCAAGCATTATAGATGCCACAGAAAACTTAATGATTCACTAAAATTTCACAGCATTCAACGATGATGAATTCATGAATAACACTAAAATTGGAATACAAGCTATATACTAATGCTGTATTGAAAGAAATAGATCAAAATTCTCCAAAATTTCAAGAACTCCTAAACATGCCAAATCATTGAAAACCAAACCCTAGAACAAAAAAAACCATGAGCAACTCAACAAATCATGAAGCTATGGTTCCCATTAAGCAGAAACATAAACAATGAAAACCTGAATTCCAACACTGATTTGCAGTTCAAGAAGACAAACTCTGGGAAAATTGGGTGAAAACGAGATTCCAAAATCTCCAAAGCTCTTTGAAACAATGGCGCGGGAAAAGAAAAACAGAGGTAGCGCGAAGAAGACCACGATAAATCTCTGTTATTTTAGTCCCACATCGGCTACGATAAAAACAAATTAAGGTTAATAACTTTAAATACACATCGAGCCATTAGATCTCGTTCGTTCGTGATGAAGCCATGAGCACAGATCCGGTACGTTGGTTTAGATTAACAGTGTATATTTTTTAGTCCCACATCGGCTGGGAGAAGAAGCCGACGGGTTGATAGGGCTATATAAACTCTCGGGGAGTTAATGAGAAAACTTGCCTTAAACTAATGAGTAAGGAAAACAAAGCGGGTGGTGGGAGCTGCCCGCCGCGCTAAAGTTATCTTGCGCAATGATTTTTGGAGGGGTTATAGGCTGGCCGGGTGCTGACGCTGCTTACTTCGCAGAACTCGCCTGTGCCGGCCTCCCGAAGCCCACTAAATCCATTAGCGAAGCATTCAGAGTTCTCTTGAGTTTTAGATTTGTCTTTGATGTTGGGCCGTGGGCTTTGTTAGACTGGTATGTTGGTTAATTAAAGTTGTGGTTGTTAATGTAAGTTAACGATGTAAAAATGTTCAACGATTAAAAAGGGTAACTAAAGTTAGTTGATGATATAAAAAAGTATATTGAAAAAATGTTGAGTTTGAAAATAAAAGATGAATTAATATATATATATATATAATGAAGAGGATATATGGGTATTATTAATTATTTATTTAAATGGTTTAATTGCTGTACAGGTTTTGTAATTGTGTATTTTCTGAGTCTTTGTAATATTTTTAGCTTTTTTTAGTGTTTGTAATATTTTTAAATATAATTAAATTTTTATATTTAGTTGAGTTGAGTTATTTTAGTCTGCGGTGTAGATAAGCACTTAAAAATACTACTGTCGATTAGAACAAGAATAACTCAGGATTTAATTATACCTAAAAATATTAAAAGGACTAAAAAGACAAAAAGTACATAATTATAGCAATTTGTACGGTAATTAAATCTATTTAAATTGTTGGTTGAAATTTGAGAGAAAATTCAACTTATTAGTTGGTTATGTATTTAGAATTAATCATTATTATTTTATAAAATCGGAAAGAATAAAATAATAGTTTATTTTATAATTTTTATAAAAAAATTATCTTTTATGTGTGTCTATCTAACGATATATTAATACGCATGTGTATATTCTTTTGTAAAATAATAATCATTATATCCCTGAGCTAGATAATTGTCTTTTTGGTTTTCGTTTTCATCTTTGAGATGGGATAAAATTTTCTTTTATGTTATTTAGTTTTAATTGATTCTCTAAATTTGTATTTTTATTTTGTAAAAATTTTTTTTTTTTTGATACAAAGTTTATCAAATGAGTCAGGAAGAGGTGATTTTATGTTTTTCACTTTCTCATTTTCAGCACAAAACTCGAAGAAATACAAATTCCTGAATTTATTGTCAAATGTAGCATCCATTGCTTGATGACCCCTAATAAATACAGCCTTTTTTAAGCTCAAAGAATTATAACAAATTTACTCTTTTCTTTATCTCATTCTTTCATCATATGAAATACCTACATCGTCTATTATAGTTTCAATTTGTTATAATGAATTTATTTTATCTTTTCTAACATACTTGAGATGATTTATTTATTTTTATATATAAAAAAAACCAAAACTAAATTTTATTATTATATTTTTTTTTTACTAATACACGATAAGAGCTTTTCTTGCCATGAAGTCTCGGAGAATATAGTCCATAAACAGTATTGTCGGGTGAAAGGATTTAAATACTTACTCTCACTTTAAAGTTTAAACACCCTTACATCATACCATTTACTATATAATGGTTTAATTATCCTAAAATTAACTATATATTGATATTATTTAATGAGTGGCCTTATCATGCTATTGAATCCCTCTCCCTCGTTTTCCAACTACCACAAATTAATCTTATCTGGTGCAATGCTGGACCAGTACCAACAACTCACAATCCAATTCAATACCATCCTATATTTAGTTTATTCTCCCCCCAATTAATTCATGCAATCTTTGTTTTCTATAAAACCAAAATATCATTGTCAATTTTTTTAAAAATTAAAATAAATTTTTAAAAAAATGTATGACCATCAATTAGTCAAATAAAACCAATTTTTTTTTTTTTAAAAAAAAAAACCAATTTCTACACATTCTAAACCTCATAATTTCATCAATAAAAATTACAAAATTTAATAAATTTATCCTACACAGAAATTTAGAGTACATATTGTTATTAAATCTACGTGGTTCATCCAATTTTTTTAAAAATATTCAAATATTTTTAAGAATCTTCAAGTATATACTAACATGCGGATGATGTAGACATGAAAGTGGATTTCATTCACAAGTCAAGTTCTGGTTTGAAATTTTTTTACTTTTTTAATAAAAGCGATAAACGTTACATATATCAAGTGTGTGTTTAGGAAAGTGGGTTTCATTCACAAGTCAAGTTCTGATTTGAAATTTTTTTATTTTTTCAATAAAAATGATAAACGTTATATATATCAGGTGTGTGTTCGAATACTCACCCTTCAACGGGGGACAAGGGGATTGGATTATTAGTTCGCACTCATAATTGGTGTTATAATAAATCTCAAACTCAAGATTTTTTTTTGAATATATGATCATTATATTTCGTAATAAGATAAAATCTCGCTTGGCTATCAGCCATTGGTTCTGGTTTAAAATTTGAAAAAATTATTTGTCCCAAAAATTATTCAAGTATTTTTTAGGACTTTCTAGTATGTGTTTTGATGTAACTGTGTGTAAGTGGGTGATGTGGGCAGGGAAGTGGGTTTCAACCGTTTCATTCAGGAAGTCGAGTTCCGGTTTCGAATTCCACGGTGCAAGTCGTGGAAAACCATTCGTTTCTCTTATCTTTTCCCACATTGCCCACCCTATATAAACCCCTCTTCTCTCCATCATTCCTCTCCATCAGAGAGCCCCTTTCGCATCTCCGCAACAACCGCCTTCTCTGATCGCCTTCTCCGACGAGGTTTGCGCTATTTCCCTCCTATTCTTGGTATTCTACAATCTGGGCTTCGTGTGGCGTTGTAGATCTGTCGGTTTTCTGTGTTTTTTTGTGTTTTTTTGTTTGAATCGTGGCAAATGTTGTTTTTGATGGAGATCTGGTGATTATCTTTGAGATATGAGCTGCGATTTGGACGAATGTTTAATTTTGATGGTTTTTGGCGATGTTTTTTTTAGATCAAGCTTGGATTTAATGAGGATCTTTTGTTTAGTCAGATCATTTGGTGATTTTTCTAATTTGTTTTCCGTGTTGGAGATCTGGGACTGCTGTTGGAGATCTGTTCTTTTTATGCATTTTTGTTTTTGTTTTTGAATTTCTTAAGATTTGGAAGCGTCGAATGAAAAGTAGGTTTCCGATCTCTCGCCGATGTGATTTCTTTGATCTTTTTTTTTTTTTATTAATTGTGAAATACGAAATGCTTGAATCTGAGGTTATATGATGCGATTTCTTTTTCTTTTTGCTGTGATATACCAAATGCTTGAATCTCAAGTACTGTAAAAGTGGTTTCTTTTTCTTTTTGTTGGGACATTGTAAATGCTTGAAATTTTATTTATATGTGGTCGTATTTAAAGATCTGTTCCTTGTTCTCTCTGTAAAATGGGATCTGATGTGTTGATCTGTACCATCAAATGTGCATCTTTTCTGCACTATCAAGCATGGGTTTACTTTTGGGGTAGCTTGAAGCTTCCGGGATATCCTTTACTAATTTATTTTGAAATAATGAATTCATCACCGATATTCTGATTCTTTATATGTTTACTGAATGCACACTTTTTAGTGTGGTGTATTGCAGCTGAACATGATGCCCTTTTAGGTAGAATAGAATGTATTTCTTTAGATGGCTCAGCTTGAATTTTATTCAGTGAAGTATCATCAAGCTCCATTGGACAATGTGATGTAACATTTGAGGATTGGAGCTCCATTAAATTTCACTTCTGAAGTTGGTTTAGAGAATGGGTGATTATCAAAATGCCTTGATCAAATTCTTATTTTATGCTTAAAATGGAATGCAGGAAGGCAGGAGATTGTACATTTTCAAGTTGCTGATAAATATCGAGTTTTATTCTAATTCATTTTCTTCCCAAATTACGGCATAGTTTTGCTACTCTTAACAATCAGAATCAATCTTTATTATCCCTATTCTTTAGCAAGATAAGTTTATCAGCTGTAAATTATCGAGGATGTATATATCGAAGCATGCTCAATCATGTAATCTGAGCTTCAGCTAGATCTCAATTACTTCCTGATGTATCTTTGCTATTAGATTTTTGGTTAAGTGGATGTGTTGTTTGGCATGCTGCTGGAATCTGATCTTCGGCTAGATCTCAATTTTCTTGTTTGACGTGCATAATGCAGTATGATCTGTCTGGTTTCATGATCTCTTGATAAGATGATTTATTTTGTTCTAATGATTTTGTGATTAATACTTTTTTGCATCTGAATTTGGTTTTGTGTGCTACTATATCATATTCAAAGATCTTCAAGAGTTAAAACTTTTACTGGCTAATTTGGGGTTCTTGCCAGTAGATACTCATATCTACCAATTTCTTCCATTGAGCAACACCCTTTTCCAACCAATCTTTCTTTTTTGCCAAATGTTTTCCAGTTGCATGGTCCCAAGCAGATTTGTTTGTCCCTGGCTCCCTCTTGCTGTTTGGGCTGTGTAGATATGGAATAGAATCAAAATTATATATATGTCGGTAAAATTAGTTAATTTTAATTATGTTGTAGATAATATCAAATTTGACATGCAATATTCTTCTGTTCTTCTGTAGTGTTGTAGAAAATGGCTGACACTGAGGATATTCAACCACTTGTCTGTGACAATGGAACTGGAATGGTGAAGGTTAGTCAGATCTACTAATTTATATTCCTTTTTTTTTTTTCATTTTTCTCCATCTATAATTAGCCTCATTATGTTGTCCTTCATTCTGCAGGCTGGTTTTGCTGGTGATGATGCTCCTAGGGCTGTATTTCCTAGCATAGTTGGTCGACCTCGCCACACTGGTGTCATGGTTGGGATGGGACAGAAAGATGCTTATGTGGGTGATGAGGCCCAGTCCAAAAGAGGTATTCTCACTTTGAAGTACCCAATTGAACATGGGATTGTCAGCAACTGGGATGACATGGAAAAGATCTGGCATCACACATTCTACAATGAGCTCCGTGTTGCTCCTGAGGAACACCCTGTGCTTCTCACTGAAGCCCCTCTTAACCCCAAGGCAAACAGAGAGAAAATGACTCAAATCATGTTTGAGACTTTCAATGTGCCTGCAATGTATGTTGCTATTCAGGCCGTTCTATCCCTCTACGCCAGTGGTCGTACAACAGGTATTTATTTACTTGATTTATTTCATAGTGAAATATTCTTCTGACCATTATCATTTTTCTTGCTCACTTCTGTTCTATCCGCACAGGTATTGTGCTCGACTCTGGTGACGGTGTCAGTCATACCGTTCCAATTTATGAAGGCTATGCCCTCCCCCATGCCATACTTCGCTTGGATCTTGCTGGCCGTGATCTCACAGATGCCTTAATGAAGATCCTCACCGAGAGAGGCTATTCATTTACTACAACAGCTGAGCGGGAAATTGTGAGAGACATCAAAGAGAAGCTGGCATATATCGCTCTTGATTACGAACAAGAGCTTGAGACAGCCAAGAGCAGCTCATCTGTGGAGAAGAGTTACGAACTTCCTGATGGGCAGGTAATTACTATCGGTGCCGAGAGATTCAGGTGCCCTGAGGTTCTCTTCCAACCCTCATTGATCGGCATGGAAGCTGCTGGAATCCATGAGACAACATACAACTCTATCATGAAGTGTGATGTGGATATCAGAAAAGACCTCTATGGTAACATTGTGCTCAGTGGTGGTTCAACTATGTTCCCCGGCATTGCTGATAGAATGAGCAAGGAAATCACTGCACTCGCTCCGAGCAGCATGAAGATCAAGGTTGTTGCTCCACCTGAGCGTAAATACAGTGTCTGGATTGGTGGTTCCATCCTTGCATCCCTCAGCACTTTCCAACAGGTATTATTATCAAACAATGCCTATATTTTTGCTCACTAGTAAGTAATGACCTAATTACTAAATGCTTGAATTTGCAGATGTGGATTTCGAAAGGTGAATACGACGAGTCCGGTCCATCGATTGTTCATCGGAAATGCTTCTGAGGTTTTCCAGCTTGGAGTTATGTCTATCTAAATGGTCTACAAGTGATTTGATGCATGTTTGTTTAGGCCAAATTGTGATGTCTCTACTTAATTGTTTTCAGGGATATCACAAACACTTTCCTCTTCTATTATTATGTTCTTCTCTATGTTTTATGTTTTCTGAGGCTGATTGGTGGTGTGAATTTGTCTGTGTTTTTATTTTATATCAGTGTTCTGGGCTTGTATCAGATATATTATGTAAACACTTCAAACATTTAGACTTGTTAGTAGCTGATGGTTTGCTATGTTTCTTTTTTACTACTTCTCTTTGTTGTGCCATTACAATTTTTTGATTGATAAAATAAATAGTATTAATTAGTATTTAATGAGTAATTAATTATTAATAAATGCCATTAATTGATTGAGAATTTTATTCAATATTTAATATTTAATTAAATGAAAGTTGAGTTTGCTTATTCTAAAGATTTGATTTACTTGCAGATTTGAGGCCTACTATGCTCAATATTCATCACATCCAAATTCTAATAAAACACAAATCTTATTAAATTCTAGTTTCTAAATCCTAATAGATTTCCAACTCCTTTCATAATCTATTTTTTTTTTTAAAAAAAATTGGAATATGAAACCAAACAAATCAATTATTGTTACTATTAGTCCCACTAGAAACCAGATACATATCTTCCAATTAATTATTTTATTTTAATTCATCCATAAACCAAACATATCTTTTTGCACATAATAAAGTTCTATCTTGTCTCAGACTCTCAAATTCCAAATCCTTTGCGGCTTTGCCAGACAATATGTAATGGAAAGCAGAAAGAATATTATCTTTATAATTTAAATTATTCTCGTTATGATTAATTATCCATTAATAAAAAGTCTATCAAACATATCCGAGCCAAGTGTTTGATTCCTAAATTATATGAGATTTTTAGTTTTAATAAAAATCAAATCTTAATTCTTTCCAAACTCTAAAATAAAACTCTGAATAGTTTAGTGATATATTTTTTTTTTGTTTTTTCGAAAATGATGATTTTTTTTAAATAAAATTATAGTTATTTTAAAAAATTTTAAAAAAAACACAAATTATTACAGCCAAATCAAATCTGAACCGTTTATCATCTCCGATGGAAATAAAATTAAAATTTTGAATTCTTTCCAAAATAAAAAAACCTAATAATAATTATTATTAATTACACCAAATCGAAACCGTTTATTATAACAAATAAAAGAATTAGATTTCTAGCAAGAACAAAATTAGAATTATATTTCTTTCCAAACTAGTAAGAAAAATCCAATAATTTCCTCATCATCCAAACAAATCTGAACCGTTTATTAACAAATCCAGGATTATCCATTAAGATAACGCTAATTATAATTAGGATAACATTAGGATATCATAATTCCCGGTAAGAATACCCCCACAGTCTCAAGGCCTATATAAGTGACCCCCCACCAAGCCTTCCAATCTCGTAACTCTCTCTTCGTCTTCGTCGTTCTCTTTGCTTCTCTTTGCTTCTCTTAGCTCGTAGCCATGGACGTTGATATCTCGCCAAAGCTTTCGAAGAAGCTCTACGGTGGAGATGGTGGGGCGTACTACTCGTGGTCGCCTGAGGAGCTTCCAATGCTCCGTGAGGGCAACATCGGCGCTGCTAAGCTTGTGCTTGAGAATCGTGGCCTGGCTCTCCCTAGCTACTCCGATTCCGCCAAGGTCGCCTATGTTCTTCAAGGTAATTCTTCTTTGATCCCATCACCTGTTTGATTTCCTTTTGCTTTGTGTTTCGTTGTGATCTCTGTGTGTTGGATTTAGTTTTTGAGCGAATTGAATTAGGGTTTGCTTAGGTCTTCTTGCGAGTTTCAGATCTAATGCTTGATCGTCGCTGTTTGATAGTGAATAGAACTAGGTTTTGGTACCGAGTTCTTTTTGTTCATGTGGTTGTCAATGTAGTTTTTTTTAAAATTATTTTAATGTGTTAGATCGAATACTGTAATGTTGTTTGAGAGAAATAGATTGATGGATTTTAGCTTCTAAACAAGTAGAACTAGGTTTTGGTTTTGAATTCTATGTGGTCATACGATGGTTTTCTTTGTTTAATTTGAATATGATTTCATCTGTAATTCCCTTAAAGTGAAAAGGGTATTCAATGTTTTTCTGATAATCCTGAACTTTATCTGAAATTTAATTTTTTTTTTTATATCTAATACTGTTGTTAGGAGTGAGTACTTTGATATCTAAATAACTTCTCTGAAGATTTATTTTTTACCTTGGTTTCTTATTACTTATTTTTACTTTTATCGAAGTAATTTTTGGATTTTTTTAAAGATCCTATTGAATATAATTGAAGTGGGTACTATAGACATCACGGTTGTTGATGGGACTTTCATGGTTGTGTCAACTTCTTGCATAAGATTTTGTCTTCTTTTATCATTGAGATTCTTTAACATAAATAAAGTAGCTTTAGATTAATATAAAGAAAAAGTAACATAAAGTACCATTATCACTATGAAGAATGAGGTCATGTTTAGATGTTTTCGTTTGGATTGAGCACTCTGTTTTTAATTTGTTCTGATGTTGGTTTAAGCTTTGGAATTTGATTTTGTTATGTAATTAAAGATAAAAAGATTTCAAATTTGGCTTTGTGTTATTTGTATTCTAATTTCCAGTCATGATTTGTTTATCATTACATCAATATGGTTAAATTCTAATTTATATTACAGGAAGTGGAACTACTGGAATTGTTCTTCCGGAGTCCCCTGAGAAAGTGATTGCCATCAATCAGGGTGATGCTATTGCTCTCCCCTTCGGTGTTGTGACCTGGTGGTTCAACCCCAATGACACTGAGCTCATTGTCCTCTTCTTGGGTGACACCTCCAAAGGCCACCACCGTGGTGAATTCACCAACTTCCAGATCACTGGTGCCAATGGCATCTTCACTGGCTTCACCACTGAGTTTGTCTCCCGTGCCTGGGACTTATCTGAAGATGAGGCTAAGAAGCTTGTTGAAAGCCAAAACAATGTAGGCATTATCAAGCTGAAGGATGGCCAATCCATGCCAGAACCATCTCCCAAAGACCGTGAAGGAATGGCTTTGAACTGCTTGGAGGCACCTCTAGATGTTGACATTAAGAATGGTGGCCGTGTCGTCGTTCTAAACACTCAGAACCTTCCCCTTGTTGGCGAAGTTGGCCTTGGTGCTGATCTTGTTAGGATTGATGCTCACTCAATGTGCTCCCCCGGCTTCTCTTGCGACTCTGCCTACCAAGTAACCTACATTGTCAAGGGCAGTGGCCGTGTCCAGGTTGTTGGCGTCGATGGCAAGCGCAAGCTGGAGACAAGAATCAAGGCTGGTTATCTATTCATCGTCCCCAGGTTCTTCGTCGTATCCAAGATTGCTGATTCTGAAGGCATGTCATGGTTCTCCATCATCTCCACTCCAAAGTATGTTCCAATTTACATGTTCTAGTTATGCTTTACTTTAAAATTCACTTCTTAACTGTTTGATAACTTTGATTGTTTGAATTTGCAGCCCAGTGTTCACTCATCTGGCTGGAAGGACTTCAGTGTGGAAGGCCATCTCTCCCCAGGTCCTGGAGGCATCCTTCAACACTACCCCAGAAATGGAGAAGCTTTTCAGGTCTAAGAGGACTTCAGATGAAATCTTCTTTGCTCCTCCCAACTAAAGCCTTGCTTGCTGTCTTTTATCAACAAACTTTTAGTTTTCTAGTTTTGTTTTAATAAACTTTTTGTTGCTGGGCTAATGGGCTTGACCCAAATTTAGTATCTTCTGAGCTATATTATCTATGAATTAGTTTTCTAGTTTTTCTTTTTAGTGTGTGGAATGAGGATATTGTTAAACGCTATTTTTTTTTAATATTAAGTTTCTTATTTAGTTAATTTTTAACTAGTCAATTCAATCAGGTTTTCATGTTCCAATTTAGAGTATATATATATATATATTTGATAGGATTCATCAGTTTGTTCTCTTATTGTCTTCTTTCTCATTAAACCGGCAACTTCTTTTGAGTTTTGATACACAAAAAAAAATAAATAAAAATAAAATAAAATAAATATTAAGTTTAGATTGAAATTGATATTTTTCGTTTTGATTATCTTTGAATATCAAATTCAAAGAATAGATGTATTTAATTATTTTATAAATTTGCAAAATATTTAGGCTGGCTCAAATGTCCTAAAACTGAATCTTAGAATTAAATCTTTAATTTATTTAATAAAAATTTAAATTTTATTAATTTTTTGATAAATATTTCAGATTAGTTTTGGATAAATTAGAAAAATTATAAAAATATTAAAATTAGAAGAAATAGGAATTTTAGAAAACGAGATATATAACTGATTTAGCAATAAATTTAAAAAAAACTTTATTATTTTTAATTTTTAAAAGTTAGTTAAGATAATAGAAGTGGAACTAATTAAATGTTAAATTTAAAAAATAATTTATCATAATAAATAATTATCATAATTACAATGATGAAGTTTTGAAAAGTTTTTTTAAAATTAATAATGAGGCTATTTCTTCTTCTTTTGGTTTATTTCTAATTGCGTTTCATTCGGAGTATCAATCACCAACACAACGCTAACTTGTTTGCAATATTTAATTAAATACATAGTTTAACATAATAATCAAGAAATTATATTAAAAAACAAGTTTATAAAAACAAAATAGATAACATCACAACAATGTTGATATCCTATCATTGAATATCATTAAGCTGTTTTGCTCCCAAACAAACAAAGAGTCACTTATCATCATACACCATCTTATTTTTTTATTTTTATTTTTATTTTTATTTTTTTTTGAAAACACCATCTTATTCTTCTAACCCTTAGAAAAAGTTCAAATAATAATAATTATAATTGATACTATCCATAAATAATCACAAATACTAAGTCAATTCATTCATACCTGATCCCTTTTTTTTACATTAAAATAGTCCTCATAATTAAGTTTCAACTTTCAACCACCAAAATCTTGTTTTATTTTAGAATTTTCCCTATAAATTCCAAAACTTCGTCTGTGGACTTTTTCAATCACTTTCAAAAAAATTAAATAATTAATTCTAATAATTTTTAATTCAATTTTATACATATAATACACAAAGCACACACTGTGTCCTTATACAATAATAAACACGTGTCAAACAACCAATGGAATTCTACTGTTTTCATCTGCTCTATGTATTCCACCTGATCCACCTCTAATTTTTATGCCAGCTGGTATTTTCTTATTGGTTAACAGACACTTTGACTCAAAGATGGGTCCCATTTGACCATTGCTTATGTTTGACCGGTCGTTATCTGGGATCCAATGGTCAATAATTCAGGATAGAATCAAAGAGCTCAGGTCGCTGATCCAACGGCTCACATAGATCTATTCGAAATCTTGGTGCAGTTTAAGATCCGGTGTTTCCGAGAACATTATACCATGGTTCACTGCTTCCACTCGCTCGCCCAAACCCTTGTCCTCATTCTCTCTCTCTCTCTCTCTCTCTCGTTTTCTCGATCTCTCGATCGCTCGATCTGCAGCCCTAATTCCAGCGAAAGCGCTAGTGGGAATTCGATTGATTCGAGGTTGTATGTCCTTGTTCGACGCTCTCTGTTGGTGCGATCTCAATGAAATTTTAGTTTCGTTTTTCCATCTAAAACTTTTTTTTTAGGTTTTTAGTTTTATTTTTATTGATTTTGTTTCAAGATTTGGGATTTTGATTTGCAATGGATTTGATCCATAATGAATGGATCTAGAGTTTGTTTGAGCTTTTGATCGAAGGTTATTGCATCAATGGGAGGGGAAGAAGACGCCGCGGCCGCCGGAGGCGGCCGGAAGATCTTTTGGAGATCAGCGTCGTGGTCTTCATCCCGGACATCGGGTTCAGATGTTGCCGGCGAGAAAAGCTCAGAGAACGGGCAAATACGGCGCTGCCCGGCGCCGCCTCTCACTCCCCGATCTCAAAACTCCAAGGCCCGCTCTTGCCTACCCTCCCTTACAGCCTCTTGCCATCGCCCGACGGAGCTTTGACGAGTGGCCCAAGGCTGGGTCTGATGATGTCGGTGAGTGGCACCAACCCCCGACCCCTGGCGCCAAGCCGGCGGGCAGCAACAAGCCCGGCGAAGGGCTGAAGGTTGATCTCCCCTCGATCCACACTCAGTGCGAGAAAGACCAGATTGCTTTCTTTGATAAGGAGTGTTCTAAGGTTGCTGACCATATATACCTTGGAGGTGACTCTGTTGCGCGGAACCGTGAGATCCTCAAGGAGAATGGCATCACCCATGTCTTAAATTGCGTTGGCTTTGTCTGCCCGGAGTACTTCAAATCCGATCTTGTGTATAAAACTCTCTGGTTGCAAGATAGCCCGTCGGAGGATATCACCAGCATATTGTATGATGTGTTTGATTACTTTGAGGATGTGCGGGAACAAGGTGGGAGGGTTTTTGTTCATTGCTGCCAAGGTGTTTCAAGGTCTACATCCCTTGTCATTGCATACTTGATGTGGAGGAAAGGGCAGAGCTTTGATGATGCCTTTCAATTTGTGAAGGCCGCCAGAGGGATTGCGAACCCGAACGTTGGTTTTGCATGCCAGTTGTTGCTGTGCCAGAAGAGGGTTCATGCCATTCCATTAAGCCCCAATTCGGTGCTGAGGCTGTATAGAATGGCACCACATTCGTCTTATGATGCTTTGCATTTGGTGCCGAAGATGTTGAATGATCCATCTCCAGCGGCTTTGGATTCGAGAGGGGCATTCATACTCCATGTGTTATCGTCTATATATGTGTGGCTTGGCAAGGATTGTGAACCGGTTATGGAGAAGGACGCAAAAGCTGCTGCCTTTCAGGTTGTAAGGTATGAGAAAGTGCAGGGATCTATTGTTACTGTGCTTGAAGGTGAAGAACCAGCTGCATTTTGGGAGGCCTTCTCAAGTGTGCCAATTTCTTCGGACAATGCGACTAATGCTAAGAAGGAGCAGATCGAATCATCCACTAAGATTTCTGTGGGAAAGAGAAGAGTTGAGTCCTATGATGCAGACTTTGAGCTTTTCCGAAAGGCTATCACCGGAGGTGTCGTGCCACCTTTTCCTTCCTCTGGCCCTGGTCAGGAAACCCGTCTGCCAGCGAGAGAGAGCAATTGGAGTATATTAAGGCGCAAGGTTGTCTGCGGAGCAATTAGCAGGGTCTTCCCTGACTCTTCTCTTGTCAGAGATTCTGATCCCCGTGTTAGCAGAGTTCAGCGTTTAAGCTCAGAATTGTTGACTTCACCACCTTATCTTTCTCCCAGTTCACTTTCATCTGATTCAAGCAGTAGCTCAAAGTGTAGTTCTGAGTCTCCATCAATCTCTCCTTCTACATCTCCTTCAACTTCACTTACACCTTCACCTGCCTCATCTAGCCTGCCTGACACTTCACTGCCAGCAACAAAGCTTTTCCGGTTCTCAAATACATTTGGACGTTCAGATCCTTGCTTGGAAAGTGGTCCTTCACCTTCAAAGGGTCCTGCAAAGTCTATTGCTGAAAGACGGGGAAGCTTTTCCCTTCTGAAGTTGCCAACATTGACTAGAAAGCTGGCGAATTCATCTCATCCTTCGGTTGCAAATCCACAGGAGTTTTCAGAGAACAGTGGCTTCAGCTATGGTGTTAATTATGGTGACTCTTCCCCTCATTGTGGCAATGACTATTTGGAGCCACAGGATGTTGGTCCTCTGCATGACACCCAAACAATATCCAGAAACACAGTACTAAATGATACTTGTCCGGTGTCGTCAAATACATCCAAATTCCTAGTATACCGTTGGCCCAACATAGAAAGTATAACAACATTTGACAAAAAGGATCTTGATTCCAAAGCATTATTCTTTTTCTTAACTTCAGATGCATCTAGAATTGGAGAACTCGGTAAGATGTTATACATGTGGATAGGGAAGTCCTTCAAACAAGCTGATTTGAGAATTCAATCAAATAGTGGAAAAGATGTTGATGAAGCGAATGCAATTGACTGGAATCAAGTTGGCTATGATTTCCTTTCCCTCCTGGGTCTACCACAGGATATCCCTGTCAGGGTATGTAACACAATGCCAATACCTCTTATTGTTCTTCTTTCTATCAGGTTCATTTATTGTTTCTGTACTTCAAGAAGCTTTATCATGTGTAATTAATTGTTAAGAGCTAACCTAACACTATTGCCATGATTTCTTAGGTTATATGTTAACTTAGATATGTTGAAGATTGACTATGACTTGTAATATTTGTTTCACCCAACAATTACCATACTTTAGGATGTTGCACTTACCTAAGAGTCTGAGACTGTGAGACTTGAATGGTTAACTAGCTCCTGCTTTCCGTATTTATTTTTATTAAATATAACTAATGCTTTTGCTTTAGAAGTAAATTCCTCTTTAATTTAAGACTTAAATCAATAGAACATGTATTCACGAACTCAGAATCCCAATATTTAGTTGCAAATCAAGTTTATGGATTTACTGTCCATGTAAATACCTTTTTATTTTAGTGTGAGATATGGAGGCCATGAATGCATGTATATTTCACCAAAGATTTAAAGGGATCTTTGTTCATCAAACTTGATATATCTGTCCATCAGAGCATTTTTCCACAAATTTTACTGGCATTAATGGCCCGCTATTTGGCTTAGCTGTCAGCCAAAATCTTTCTTGTTTAATTAGTGAACCAAAGATGTTTGCTTCCTTCTGTGTGACTATATCATTCCTAAAGCATTGTATGGTCTTACTAGTCCTTTATTGTTTTGACAAATTCATGCTTGCTATTAGCTTAATTTTTTTTCCCCCTAGATAGCTTGAGAACTGAGAAAATCCAATTCATAATGTCGTTTACTGTTTCAACAGCAAAATTACAGATTATAGTTGACAAGTACATCATTGTTTCAACAGCTATGGACTAAATTTGCAAGCCAACCATCTTTATATGCATTACTCGATGACCCTGCCTTTCGATTCGTTTTTTATCATTGCTAACATTTGCCGCTATGTTAAGTTTAGGATATTTCATTGTCTTCTCTGTTTTCTTCGAATCATGACAGGTTGTTAAAGAAGAGGAGACACAGGATTATCCAGATTTTTTCAGTTCTGCTTAAATTCTTTATATACTCCAGGCCCCCCAGCAGAGCAGCAGTAGTTGATGTCTTTTGTTCTCAAAGTAGCTTACCATGAGGAGCCTTGTGGCAACAGAGAATAGTGAGGTAAAAGATAAAAGTTTTTCTTTAACAATTAATTACCAATGATGCTAATAATCTTATGCTGTGATTTTTCTCTGCTTTTAATTCAGGAGTCTGCCAGAGAGACACACACATGGCTGTACAAAGTCTGCTCCCCTGCAATCTCAGATTCAAAGAACTTGTAATTCTTGAAATCCCATTGTACATTTTTACGAACAGATTCATTTAGTCTTTGCTTAAATACTTCATCCAAGGTTAAGAACTTGTTATTTCATGCCTTAGGCTTAATTCCAGTGCTACTGAAGCTGCATTAGTTGTTACAATTGTAATTTTTTTTTTACTGCTATTTAATTATCATCTCTTGCTTAATTACAATGGGAGGAAAAGCTTCAAGACTCTGACCAAAAAGAAACTGGAAATGAACCATAATACTTGGATTAATAGTTTCCCTTCATAATTTACAGTGAAATCACAATATGAACTGATTCCAAGCACCATGAAAATCAGTTAGCAGTCTTGCCTATCGCAACTCGGACTATTCCTTTCTCTTATTCAATGTAAAAGAAGATAAATTAGCTTTCTATGGGTCAAAATCATTCAAGGATCACCTCTGCGCTTGTTTCTCAGCAGTTACATCAGTGACGCTGAGAAGCATAATTGCGGGAAAATTGTAAGTTTTTCCCCTTAAATACTCATGGATGCAATTTGATCTTGGAGCACTGCATCACACATTATTTGCTGTGTTGTTCGACAAGTTTCCATCAACCCCGCGTTTAGGACTGGATAATGTTGCCTTCTGTGGCTTGGTTCTCAAGAAACTTTTAGTGTATAATGCACCGAAAACAATTACCTGTTTCAACTTTTAAGTTAATTTCTGGGACAGTAATCTGATGATCTTCAGATACAAAGCAAAAGATGTAGGTGAAAATGTTTACCGCTCCAACCCACTGTCTCAAGCTTAATGGATGTGCAAACCAGACACATGATAACAAGATGCTCACCAGCTACAGCAAATTCCAAAAACATAAGAAAACAAAAAATGTTAAAGCGTTAGGGAATATTTGGTCTTGAAGATGTTTATTTATTTACCTGTCTCGTGGTCATTATAGTCGCAAATGTTAAAGCACCGAATGTTCGAATTGTATATGAAATGAAGAATTGACTCACTGTTGCTACCTGCATACATTGATTTGGTTACCAATTATATCCAACAGAGCTAATTTCTGAAGAATGGACAAGCTTCAGACATTTTGGCTTCCAGTGATCATCAGTCTCTTGGGAACAAGATAATTTCATAAACTAAGCCAAAAGGTTAAGAAATTATATAGCTCATTGTAAGACAGAAATCTGATTGATATTATGTTCGTTGGACCGGTAAAAGGGAAGTGCTCGTATACTTACAGTGGATAAGAGGACAACATCATAAAAGCAATCATGGTGGCGAAACATAAAATCTATTGCCAGAAGAAGATGGCCCTGTAATATAAGTCCTGATTTAAAAATAAATAAATAACTTGGTTAGTATATGATCCTCATAAACAAAACCTCAAGCTCACACTAATACAAACAAAATAACTATTTTTATGACAACCCATGAAAAACCAGTATTGCTCATGCTTAGAACCTGGCAAGGTATATGGTGGTAAGAGGGAAAAGGACGGTCCCTGATTAGTTTTTGAAGTTATACAAGTTGAAAGAAAGAAATATCATGCGAAAATACCCTGAAGATACCCAACCTATACCTTTTAAATGGTCATAAAAAAAAAAAAAAACGCTTACATCCATTACTACTTTTATAGAGCTCAAAAATAAAACTGATTTGCCTGTCATCATTATTAAAGGCAAGGGGAAAGGAAAAAAGGACTTTATCTTTCACAAAAGTACCACTTGAAATAACACCATAGCAATTATGATTGTGGTGATACATCAGAAATCAGGAGACGTAAATGTTACACCGTTCCACACTCACACACACACACACACACACAAATAAATAAAAATAAAAAGGAAGAAGAGGTGAAGAACCCTTGAGGAATAAAACTGGCCCATTCTCAATGCGCTATGGTACCTTAACTTTTCAAGCATTCAATTAATTATAGAATGTATCTAAAAGCAACTTGAGCAGTAAAACTTAAGTGCAAAACTTGACAGATTTAAGATAGGTAAGTAAGCATGTATTATATGAATGCCCAATTTAAATGGAATACTTAATTTAGACCACTTTGGGGTAGGAAATCTTACCAGATAAACTGAGGATACAAGAGCATAAAGTTGTGTAGAATATCTGGTTGTGTATTTCCATGTCATAGCCTTTGAAAAGCTTGTCCTGAAATGTGCTTGTAAACCCATCAAGCCTGGAATATTCCTTTCCAACATGAGTGATCACGATATACAACAATCCAAGCGGAAGTATGTGCAGTATGGAAGGAAGAAGTCTTAAAGCAACAAAAAGCCAAATGTTAATAATATCAAAAGTATAATCTACAAGTTAACAATCCAAAAAATCGTCCTCTTTCTATGGCTGGCTTTTGGAAAACTTGCACATTTAACAAGTGAAGACAATGTACTGTATGTAACAGATAATGTTCCAAATAACTTATAAAACTGATAAAGCAACTAAAACATTTTGAGAACAACAGAAACATGAGTTTTTTTTGCTCCTTGGATGCCGGCTTAGCCATTACACATTCAAGGTATATTCTTATAGCAGATGCAAAGAGAGATCTCAAATTAGTAGTGAATGAGAGATAACACCCATCTAAACCTCTACTTTTTTACAATCCAAATAAATTACATTGAAAAGCATGGTCACAGGGATGGCTTTAAAACTAAATTGATTTTTTAATAATTCAAAATACTTTAATCTCTATTTTGGTTATATGTCCATATCATTGTGCAATCCAAACATCTTATTTTATTAGGAACATGATAGAATTGAGCTAGGAAGGAAAAAACTTTTACCCAAGATAACCAAACATAAGAAACATTCCCCAAACAGTGCTTTCTCTCCCCGAAGCATATGGACTGACATCAGTTGAAGCCTGCACCAAAGAAGCTGTGGTGAACTTTATTTCAAATTGATTTTAATCTTAATTTATATCAACCAAATTCACAAAGATCTGTCAAAGCGTTGAGGATAATAATCCCATGCATAAGGCTTCCACCAACATAGGCTGTGAAAAAGATTATTTGCACACCAAAAAAATCATTGGACTAAGTTGCATAAACAGTATCTACACTGCTAATAATATGCATGAACTTGGGTATCACTTCTTTAAATATATTAAAAATGGTCAGGGCATCATGATTTTCAGGTAATACTGAAATTAAGATAGTGTACCACAAAAAAAAATAAAAATAAAAAAATAAAAAATAAATAAATAATAAAAAAGAAGCAATTATATATCACAAGAGACTGAACTCAGCAGAAATGTAGTTGCAGCAATCTTCAGTATGACACATATTCAAAAATTAAGATTTTAAAGATGTGTTACCGGAAACAATATGAATATTGAACAACCCAATGTCACTAGAAAAGCAAAAAAATAGTCCTTCCCATTATATATCTTCTGCATTATAATTGTCCCCCAGATCTGAATGACAAGAAAAATGAGTTAGATATATGGTGTCCATCAGAATACCGCATGAAATGTATTATGGAAAACACCAAAGTTGAGAACAAAAGGTAGGTATGCCATTAATTGTAAGGATGAGTACACATGGACATTAAGAGCGCATGGTTACGGGTTACCATATCATACTTCACAGAAATCATTCCTTTATTCAATATATCATTCCTTTGCCCAATATGTATAAAGCATAGAATAGCGATTAAAAATTTAGAATTATATTTTTTTGGGTGTCACTTTTTGTGATGGTTACACCAAAAAAGTGTTTCAGGAAATTTCATACCAGAAATTGTCATCAAATCTTCATTCATATTAGTAACTATGCTACATCCATGCACGCATCACAGACTAACTCCAACAGAAAAAATAGTGCCCACTTCATGATTTTCAGTTAGAATCTAATTCATAAACCAGTGATCGAGAGACTATAAACTAGAGTTACTATGCAAGAATATCTCCTTGCTTGAACAAGTAATGTAATTGTTTCAGTATAGTTACTTGTCCAATCTCATGCTTATCACTCAATTATAGAAATTCCAACAATGCCAATTACTCACACTAACATCCTAAAGAATTCTAAGCCAAAATTAGTCTGATCAATAAGATAAATAGAACATCTAGGAGCTAAACATAAGAAAATTAACCAGCAAATTACATAACAAGAAGTGATGAACAAGCTACTAAAATTTGGTGGAGTTATCTAATCAGAAGAAAGAAACACATAACACAAACAAAACCACACCTACAACAAGACATGCAAAAGAATGTCTTATCCCTTACCATAACAGGTATCATTTTCGCACATTTGGCCAGTGTTTGAACAGGAAAACTAACATACTTTGAGGGCCTGAAACCATGAGATCCTTCGTCAGAATATATAATATGCAAACTTTTTTTCAGCTTGTTTTACATCAAAAGAGGCATCACCTCACCAAATGCAGAAGCACTAACCTCATATTGGCATGTAGTAGTGAGTATATTAGACACTGAAACAGCACAGTACTTATAAACCGGAGCAACAGGATCAATCGTTTTCCTACTCGCCTAACAAAACCACATTCACAAACCATCAAAGTCGAACACAAACCAAGCACAACAAGAAGCAATCTTTTTACCAGCAAAGCGCCGGCAGACACCGCAGAAGTCGCCAAACGATTACAAAAGACAAGAAACAGCGAGTATCTAAAAAGCTCCTTCTTTTCACCATAAGGCACTCTCATAATCTTCTCCTGAACAACCAATCAGGACAATCACGCAAAAAAAAATCCACCATTTAAAAATAGAAAACAGCTCTCATACCTGAAGGATCCCATAGATGACAAGAGTGCTCATGATCCCGACGACGGCGAAGGCGCACTTCAGAACCCTATTCCCCTTCGCTTCAGCAACTGATGCTTGAGGTTCAGGTTCGGCCATCTTCCATCCAATTCCCACGCCCCAAATCAAGAACCGGGTCACTGATTCAGAAGAGGAGATCAAGGGTTTGGTTCCGAGAAAGGAAAGCAGAGAGGTGGTGAGATTGGAGGAGTTGCGGGGCGGGAATATGGGATCGGGGATAGGAACAGAAGAAGAGACGTGGCAACGAAGAGAGAGGAGAGAAAGAGAGAGGGAGAGAGGGAGCGAGGATGATGGCCTGAGATTTGGGGCGGAAAGGGAGGGGAAACGAAAAGGTTTATGGAATGGCGGGCATGGGTTGGATTAATTATTAATAATTGGTTTAAGCCATGTATGATTCCTTTAAGGTCAAGTTGCACTTATAAG